>NC_092148.1:86804447-86834447 GCF_045791955.1 Oncorhynchus clarkii lewisi | reverse complement strand
AACAAGTACTTTTAGGTTGTCAGGGAAAATGTATGGTGTAAAAAGTACAATATTTTCTTTAGGAATGTAGTTAAGTAAAAGTAGTCAAAAATATAAATAGTAAAGTACAGATACCCCCCAAAATGACTTAAGTAGTACTTTAAAGTATTTTTACTGAAGTACTTAGCACCACTGGTGAGGAATGAAATACGTCCTCCATAGAGTTTATTACAGGCATAGAGAGCATTGATGATACACAGTAAGTTCTCCAGAGGTAGTTTAAAGGGATAGGCCCTTTAGTTACTTCCCTAGAGTCAGATGAGTGGATTCCATTGTTATGTATCTCTGTGCAGTGTGATGGAAGTTAGAGGGACTTACGCCAATGCTAACTAATTTAGCACACCATTTGATCAGCATATCGACACGTAGGTCTAATACTCTCGTCTACTGCTACTTTAACTTCCGCCATGCATACAAAGCCCTCCCTCCTCCCTTCGGCAAATCCAACCACGACGCCATCTTGCTCGTCCCGGCTTATAGGCAGAAACTCAAACAGGTTGTACCAGTGACGAGAACCATTCAACGCTGGTCTGACCATTCGGAAGCCACGCTCTAAGATTGTTTTGAACTGGAATATGTTCCGGTCAGCCTCAGAGAATGATATTGATCTATACTAGAGGTCGACCGATTCATCGGAATGGCCGATTAATTAGGGCTGATTTCAAATTTTCATAACAATCGGAAATCTGTATTTTTGCCGATTTATTATTATTTTTTTAAATTTATTTTATTATTATTTATTTATTTATTAACCTTTATTTAACTAGGCAGTTAAGAACACATTCTTATTTTCAATGACGGCCTAGAAATGGTGGGTTAACTGCCTCGTTCAGGGGCAGAATGACAGATTTTCACCTTGTCAGCTCGGGGTATCCAATCTTGCAACCTTAGAGTTAACTTGTCCAACGCAATAATGACCTGCCTCTCTCTTGTTGCACTCCACAAGGAGACTTCCTGTTACACGAATGCAGTAAGTCAAGGTAAGTTGCTAGCTAGCATTAAACTTATATTATAAAAAAACAATCAATCATAATCACTAGTTAACTACACATGGTTGAAGATATTACTAGATATTATCTAGCGTGTCCTGCGTTGCATATAATCTGACTGAGCATACAAGTATCTAAGTATCTGACTGAGCAGTGGTAGGCAGAAGCAGGCGCGTAAACATTCATTCAAACAGCACTTTCTTTGCGTTTTGCCAGAAGCTCTTTGTTGTGCGTCAAGCATTGTGCTGTTTATGACTTCAAGCCTATCAACTCCCGAGATGAGTCTGGTGTTACCGGAGTGAAATGGCTAGCTAGTTAGCGCGCGTTAATAGAGTTTCAAACGTCACTCGCTCTGAGCCTTCTAGTAGTTGTTCCCCTTGCTCTGCATGGGTAACGCTGCTTCGATGGTGGCTGTTGTCGTTGTGTTGCTGGTTCGAGCCCAGGGAGGAGCGAGGAGAGGGACAGAAGCTATACTGTTACTGGCAATACTAAAGTGCCTATAAGAACATCCAATAGTCAAAGGTTAATGAAATACAAATGGTATAGAGGGAAATAGTCCTATAATAACTACAACCTAAAACTTCTTACCTGGGAATATTGAAGACTCAGGTTAAAAGGAACCACCAGCTTTCATATGTTCTCATGTTCTGAGCAAGGAACTGAAACATTAGCTTTCTTACATAGCACATATTGCACTTTTACTTTCTTCTCCAACACTTTGTTTTTGCATTATTTAAACCAAATTGAACATGTTTCATTATTTACTTGAGGCTAAATTGATTTTATTGATGTATTATATTAAGTTAAAATAAGTGTTCATTCAGTATTGTTGTAATTGTCATTATTACAAATAAAGAAATAAAAAATCGTCCGATTTAATCGGTATCGGCTTTTTGGTCCTCCAATAATCTGTATCGGCATTGAAAAATCATATTCGGTCGACCTCTAATCTATACGCTGACTCTGTGAGTGCGTTTATAAATAAGTGCATTGGAGATGTCGTACCCACTGTGACTATTTAAACCTACCCTAACCAGAAACCGTGGATGGCGGCATTTGCGAAAACTGAAAGCTCGATCCACTGCATTTAACCATGGAAAGATGTCTGGGAATATGACTGAATATAAACAGTGTAGTTATTCCCTCTGCAAGGCAATCAAACAAGCAAAATGCCAGTACAGGGACAAGGTGGAGGCGCAATTCAACGGCTCAGACATGAGGCGTATGTGGCAGGGTCTACAGGAAATCCTCGACTACAAAATCAAAAACAGCCACGTCACGGATACCAAAGTCACGCTTCCAGACAAACTAAATAGCTTCTTTGCACGCTTTAAGGATAATACAGTGCCGCCGTCGCGGCTCGCTAACAAAGACTGCGTACCCTCTCTCCTTCTCAGTGGATGACGTGAGTAAAACATTTAAACATGTTTACCCTCACAAGGCTGCTTGCCCAGACCGCATCCCTTGCCGCGTCCTCAGACCAGCTGGCTGGTGTGTTTAGGAACATATTTAATCACTCCCTATCCCAGTCTGTTGTCCCCATGTGCTTCAAGATGTATTTAATTGTTCCTGTACCCAAGAAGGCAAAAATAACTGAACTGAATGACTATCGCCCCATAGCACTCACTTCTGTCATCATGAAGTGCTTTGAGAGCCTAGCCAAGGATCATATCACTGCCACCTTACCAGCCACCCTAGACCCACTTCAGTTTGCATACCGCCCCAATAGGTCCACAGATGATGCAATCTCAACCACACTGCACACTGCTCTATCCCATCTGGACAAAAATAATACCTATGTTAGAATGCTGTTCATTTCTGAAGAAAGTCCTGGACTTTCTGAAGGGCCACACCCAGGTGGTGAAGGTAGGAAACAATATCTTCGCTGACCCTTAACACGCACCCTTCCATCTCAATCATTAAGTTTGCAGACGACACAACACTAGTGGGCTTGATCACCAACAACGACGAAACGGCCTACAGGGAGGAGGTGAGGGCACTCGGAGTGTGGTGTCAGGAAAACAACCTCTCACTCAACATCCAGAAAACGAAGGAGATGATCGTGGACTTCAGGAAACAGCAGAGGGAGCTGCCCCCTATCCACATCGAAGGGACAGCAGTGAAGAAGGTGGAACATTTGAAGTTCCTGGGCGTACACATCACAGACAAACTGAAATGGTCCACCCACACAGACAGTATGCTGAAGAAGGCGCAACAGCGCCTCTTCAACCTCAGGAGGCGTAAGAAATGTGGCTTGTCAACCGAAAGCCTGACATACTTTTACAGATGCACAATCAAGAGCATCCTGTCTGGCTGTATCCCCCCCTGGTACAACAACTGCTCCGCCCTCAACTGCAAGAACAGAACAGCCTAAATTCTTCAGGGCACTGATTCTACAAGGTGTGGCATACAAACGTTGCTCAATTGGTCTCAAGGGACCTAATGTGTGCCAGGAAAACATTCCCCACACCGTTACAACACCGCCAACAGCCTGTACTGTTGACACCAGGCAGGATGGGCCATGGACTCATGTTGCTTACGCTAAATCCTGACTCTGCCATCAGCATGATGCAACAGGAACCAGGATTCGTCGGACCAGGTAATGTTTTTCCACTCCTCAAATGTCCAGTGTTGGTGATCGCGTGCCCACTGGAGCCGATTCTTCTTGTTTTTAGCTGATGGGATTGGAACCCGGTGTGGTTGTCTGCTGCAATAGCCCATCCGTGACGAGCACTGACGAGTTGTGCGTTCCGAGATGCCGATCTGCACGTTGTATTTCCACACTATGAGGTTGGAATAATACTGTGAAAATTATGATAATGCCTTTTTTAGTGTAAGAGCTGTTTGAAAAGACCTCCTGCAATTTCTACCTGTTTTTTCCTGAGGGTTTTGGACCGCCTGGTAAGAGAGGAATCACACCAATAGAACTGGCCGACAGTCAGCCACTGATTGGTTTTGGCAAGACTGTTGACAGGAAATTTCACTGAAAGACCGACGGGAACACACTGGTACGGCTTGTAACGTGTGTGGAAAACACTGACTATACTATAGCTGACAGCTTGTAACGTGTGTAGAAAACACTGAATATACTATAGCTGACAGCTTGTAATGTGTGTGGAAAACACTGACTATACTATAGCTGACTGCTTGTAACGTGTGTGGAAAACACTGACTATACTATAGCTGACGGCTTGTAACGTGTGTGGAAAACACTGACTATACTATAGCTGACAGCTTGTAATGTGTGTGGAAAACACTGACTATACTATAGCTGACAGCTTGTAATGTGTGTGGAAAACACTGACTATACTATAGCTGACTGCTTGTAACGTGTGTGGAAAACACTGACTATACTATAGCTGACTGCTTGTAACGTGTGTGGAAAACACTGACTATACTATAGCTGACGGCTTGTAATGTGTGTGGAAAACACTGACTATACTGTAGCTGACGGCTTGTAATGTGTGTGGAAAACACTGACTATACTATAGCTGACGGCTTGTAATGTGTGTGGAAAACACTGACTATACTATAGCTGACTGCTTGTAACGTGTGTGGAAAACACTGACTATACTATAGCTGACTGCTTGTAACATGTGTGGAAAACACTGACTATACTATAGCTGACTGCTTGTAACGTGTGTGGAAAACACTGACTATACTATAGCTGACTGCTTGTAACGTGTGTGGAAAACACTGACTATACTATAGCTGACTGCTTGTAACATGTGTGGAAAACACTGACTATACTATAGCTGACTGCTTGTAACGTGTGTGGAAAACACTGACTATACTATAGCTGACTGCTTGTAATGTGTGTGGAAAACACTGACTATACTATAGCTGACTGCTTGTAACGTGTGTGGAAAACACTGACTATACTATAGCTGACTGCTTGTAACGTGTGTGGAAAACACTGACTGCAAGCAGAGGTTATAGTGTATCAGCCCTGATTCAGAGCTGTTGAGAGGGACCATTAGGCTGACCAATGGGCATCTTAACCTTAATGGGGCACTGACCACTGCATTACGACATGTTGGACAACCATAGATGTTCCCTGAGTTGTTTTGAAGATGCACTTTTGGATGTGGAAAGGTAAATGTTGGTGGTCATTGTCAGGAACATTCTGAATGCAATGGACACATTCTAGAACACATTGTGGTTTCCTGTTTTTATTCCAACTTAAAGAACAGTCCACTGTTTAGTCATACAGGGTGGGTAGCCTAGTGGTTAGAGCAAGTTCGAATCCCCGAGCTGACAAGGTACAAATCTGAACAAGGCAGATAACCAACCCACTGTTCCTAGGCCTTCATTGAAAATAAGAATTTGTTCTTAACTGACTTGCCTAGTTAAATAAATACAGCTTCTTATTCTTATGGATGTCTCCACACTCTCTCCTTCAGAAATACATTGATCACAGTATACACTCGGACTCACTCCTATGTTGAGTAGCTCATTGTAACAGCTACTGTGGACTCAGTGCCCTATCCTCCAAACAATGTCATTGTACCCTGGTCTCCCTGGTCCATCTCGCTCACAACAATTTTAATGTCAAATTGACACTTGAATAGTTCTTTGTGGGTTTGGTATTGCCAGGCAACCGCAAAAAGGCTGCTGCATTCTCTCTATCTCTATCTACCTTTCTCTCCCTATCCCATCCATCTATCTCTACCTCTATCTACCTGTCTCTCTCTCTTTCTCTTTCTCTCCCTATCCCATCCATCTATCTCTCTATCTCTATCTACCTGTCTCTCTCTCTTTCTCTCCCTATCCCATCCATCTATCTCTCTACCTCTATCTACCTGTCTCTCTCTCTTTTCTCCCTATCCCAACCTCTATCTACCTGTCTCTCTCTCTTTCTCTCCCTATCCCATCCATCTATCTCTCTGTCTGTCTGTCTCTCTGTCTCTCTCTCGCTCTCACTCGCTCTCTCACTTACTGTCAGATTCTTCACGATGAGGAGTGGTGGGTTGTGTGTGTGTGTGTGTTTAGGGGGTGATTTAGAGAGAGGGGGGATGGTGGGTTGGTATAGTATTAACCGTAGCATAATGGTTGTGTGTGATGTAGGTAGCTGTTTGGCAAGCCTCCAGGCTATGGAGGTAAAATTAAAGCCCAGAAAATCAAATTAGGGAGTCCCAGGGGGTGTGGTGGTGATGAGCACTACTCATCTACTCTGATAGCCATGCACACACACACAAGCCTGCGCGCACGCACACACACACCCCACTGATGGCTGGGAGGCACAATTTGTTAACAATTACTGCTCGTTAGTTGAGCTTCCTGTTAGCGCCAAGCTACCATGGCTGATATCCGCACCAGGCTCTATTGTCTTGTAATTATCGCGGTTTGAGAGATGCCAGCGGTTTATCCATCTTCTTCAAGTTTCCCCAGCTTCCCTGATTGGCAATTTGCTTTGGAGTCACCATTATGGGAACACACGTCTCCAATGTCGGCAGGATGGGTTTCAAATGATTATAATTACATTTTTCCGCTGGTAGCTATAACATACAATTTATTTGCTCAAACATGCAACAAAAAAAATGTATCTGTCTTAGATTGTAAAGCAGTAACATATATTTCCATTTACCTGGGTATTTTGACAAATATTTTATATTCAACTTTTATTTTTACAGGGAGTCAGTGCTGAGCCCAATGTCTATTTTCCAGATGAACCCTGGAGAGCACCACAATACACATCAAAATACAATAAACATATAAAACTACACATTAAAATACAATAAACACATACAACTACACATTCATATACACATTAAAATACAATAAACACCTAAAACGACACATTCATATACACATTAAAATACAATAAACACATAAAACTACACATTCATATACACATTAAAATACAATAAATACAAAACTACACATTCATATACACATTCATATACAATAAACACATACAACTACACATTCATATACACATTAAAATACAATAAACACATAAAACGACACATTAATATACACATTAAAATACAATAAACACATAAAACTACACATTCATATACACATTAAAATACACGTTATTATACACAACTATACACGAAAAGCAAAACAATCATAAAAACACAGACACATTCTTCAGTTAAAAAGGTTCCCTAACAACCATCTGAAATGCCATAGAGGCACCAATTTGTCCAATTGTAAAGTGTATTCTAGATCATTCCACGTGTAAGTTGCTATAAAACTCAGTGCAGAGTGAAGGGATCCATTCATGAGGGTTTGGTAGCCCGTACATCTATAGGTTAACAAATATATATATATTTTTAAATGTACCTTTCTTTAACTAGGCAAGTCAGTTAAGAACAAATTCTTATTTTCAATGACGGCCTAGGAACAGTGGGTTAACTGCCTGTTCAGGGGCAGAACGACAGATTTGTACCTTGTCAGCTCGGGGGTTTGAACTTGAAACCTTCCGGTTACTAGTCCAACGCTCTAACCACTGAGGTAAAGGTATGGCAGAGGTTTATACATGAGAGGGTTTGGTAGCCCGTACATGAAGGCTTTTATAGACAAAAAGGTAGAGGAGACTTCAAGGAAGGTCAGCCTACTTTCCGATACAAAATGCAATAATGTGTACTGAACCTATCGCCCGTAATAAAGCACAATGCTCTGTGATAAACTGTGTCCAGTACAGTGGCAGCTGCATTCATATACGCAATATCTCCATAGTCAATAACTGGAATTAAATGTTCACTGAATTATTTGTTTTCTGCTATTTAACGAAAGACAGGACCTGTTCCTATAGAATAAACCTATTTTAATTGTTAATTTTCTTAACTAGCCAGCTGTGGGGACAATAGCTAACACCACAGTTTCATCTGCATACAGGTGAAAGTACAACTTTTTTTAAATATATATATTTTTTTACAAAAAAAAACAATATTGTTAATGAAAATAGTCAAAAGAACCGGACCAAGAATCGGTCCCTGTGGGACACCCTTTGTTATATCCAGATTTAACTCCATCAGTTAATAAACACTGGGTTATTTCAATCATTTTCAAACCAGCTACACACAGCCTGGTCCAGTCCAATTTATGAAAGCCTCTGAATGAGTAATAGGTATGGACGTTAGACAGGTCAATAAAAAGGGCTGAAACAATGTTTCTTCTTATCCAAACAATCAAGACACAATTGAATACCAAAGAAGTAGCAGAGATGGTACTATAACCTGGTCTTAAAGCCTGACTGGTGTACATTTAGAATACATTTCGTAGTTAAAAAGTTGGGTATTTACCAAGGATTGTAGAATTTTTGCAAAAGAGTTTGGAAATGGGGCAACAAGGTCACCACCTTTGTGAAGGGGGAATATATGGGCCGGCCGCCTTCCAGACCCTAGGGATGGTATCATGTGTTAAAGATTTTGCAATCAGAGGATCAGATATTTGCAGCAAGAAAGTATCAAGCAAATCAACCCCAGTGGATTTTTGTTTTACGTACATCTTGTGCAATATGTCTCAAGTAGAAAGTTGTTGAAATGAAAACAAAGATTCACTAAAATAATTTATCCATACCTTTTTATTGCAAAACAATCAGTGCCATCTACAACTGTCTCTGAGATCTGTGATTTGTCATTTAGCATATACTGTATACATACTATGCAATTGATTTGCTTTGTTAGAACAGTTTATGTTGCCCTCAGAACAGCCTCAATTCATTGGACTCTACAAGGTGTCGAAAGTATTCCACAGAGATGCTGGCCCATGTTGACTCCAATGCTTCCCACAGTTTTGTCAAGTTGGCTGGATGTCCTTTGGGTGGTGGACCATTCTTGATACACACGGGGAAACTGTGAAGCGTGAAAACCCATCAGAGTTTCAGTTCTTGTCACACTCAAACCGGCACGCCTGGCACCTACTACCATACCCTGTTCAAAGACACTTTAATCTTTTGTCTTTTCACCCTCTGAATAGCACACATACACAATCCATGTTTCTTCTTTAACCTGTCTCCTCCCCTTCACCTACACTGATTGAAGTGGATTTAACGAGTGACATCAATAAGGGATCATAGCTTTCACCTGGATTCACCTGGTCAGTCTGTCAGGGGAAAAGCAGGGGTTCCTAATGTTTTCTATGCTCAGTGTATATCCTTCCTAATGTCATAGTTGTAAATGTAATTTGTCTTGACATTTTCCTTTTATTATTGGCTTTTTCATATAGGACGTTCTGGGTAAACGTTTTCCAGTCAAACTATGAGGCTATTCTCTGTGATCAATTCAATGGCCCTCACTAACGCTCTCACTACTCGCTCTCTCTGTGCTCAGGTCTTAGCAGCTCTTTCTCTCTCCCCCCTCTCTCTCTCTCTTTCTCCCCCCCCCCCCCTCTCTCTCTCTTCCCACTCCCCCTCTCTCTCTGTCTCTCTCTCTGTCTCTCTCTGACTGTCTCTCTCCCTCTCCCCCTCTCTCTCACTTCTCTCTCTCGGTTTCTGTTTCTCTCCTCTCTCCCTGTCTTTCTCTCTCACTCTCTGTATAATGCAGTGTGAATCCAATGCTGCTCACACAAAGGAACATCATTGTGTAACTGTGCTTCGATCTTAATGAGCCAACACTCTGGGTACCATACGCCCCTTCCACCTTTCCATGGGCCCCTAACCACACCCCTCATTAATATTAACCCACCCTACCTCATTATTCATGAGCAGCTCTCTGTGTAGTCATGTGCACCGAGGCTGAGAGGGAAAAGAGGGCGTGTCTTACCCAGTGAGCGGGAGAGCGGGAGTCACAACTCCAGCGTGTGGTGTGTGTGTGAGAGAGAGAGAGAGAGAGAGAGAGAGGAGAGAGAGGCACCGGCAGATGCTGAAACTGTTACTATTACTACCACCATCGCTACTAGTGTATCCATTGCAGTCAGTGCTTCTATAAGAGCATTTCTCTAGTACAACCAGCTGGAGCTTTTCTGTGGTTGTCTGTGAACGACTGTGTGTGAATGAGTGTGTGATGCCCTGTACAGAGTGACTGATGAGAACGGGTGCACTGGTCTGGAGGGTGACCCCGTCCGTACAGTTCCACTGCCGCTGCTGTCGCTCGGGGACGATTGGACGTCCGGCGTTGCCACGGCGACTAGAATGGGCTGCAATCTGTGCACTTTACAGAAACGAGAGGAACACTATAAGCTGCTGTATGAGATCGCACAGGTGAGTGGAGCCATCTCTGATGCAGGGGCTCGCTGCTGCCATTCAGTCAGGGTGCTTTTGTGTATGGTGTGTGTGTTGTGTATGGTGTGTGTGTTGTTTATGACGTTCATTTGTGCTGCGTTTGGTGTGTGTGTGTGTGTTGCGTATGGTGCGTGTGTGTCGTCTATGGTCTGTGCAGAGTAGTTTTACTATCTTGCATCTCTGCTGTGTGTTGAGAGGATCTGTGTTTTATACCTGTTAGGAAGACAGTGTCAGACGTTACAGCTAAGACAAAGAGAATGAGAGATAAATACAGGGAAAGGATAAGGAGAGAGAGACTCATGTATTTGATGCAGCGAGGCAGAGTGGTCTTTAAAGTGTCAGAGTAGAGTGGTGCCCATTCAGCCAGCCAGCCAGCCAGCCAGCCAGAGAGCCAGCCAGCCAGAGAGCCAGCCAGCCAGAGAGCCAGCCAGCCAGAGAGTCAGCCAGCCAGAGAGTCAGCCAGCCAGAGAGTCAGCCAGCCAGAGAGTCAGCCAGCCAGCCAGAGAGTCAGCCAGCCAGAGAGTCAGCCAGCCAGCCAGAGAGTCAGCCAGCCAGCCAGAGAGTCAGCCAGCCAGCCAGAGAGTCAGCCAGCCAGAGAGTCAGCCAGCCAGAGAGTCAGCCAGCCAGAGTCAGCCAGCCAGCCAGAGAGTCAGCCAGCCAGAGAGTTAGCCAGCCAGAGAGTCAGCCAGCCAGAGAGTCAGCCAGCCAGCCAGAGAGTCAGCCAGCCAGCCAGAGAGTCAGCCAGCCAGAGAGTCAGCCAGCCAGAGAGTCAGCCAGCCAGCCAGCCAGAGAGTCAGCCAGCCAGCCAGAGAGTCAGCCAGCCAGAGAGTCAGCCAGTCAGCCAGCCAGCCAGAGAGTCAGCCAGCCAGCCAGAGAGTCAGCCAGCCAGCCAGCCAGAGAGTCAGCCAGCCAGCCAGCCAGCCAGAGAGTCAGCCAGCCAGCCAGCCAGAGAGTCAGCCAACCAGCCAGCCAGAGAGTCAGCCAGCCAGCCAGAGAGTCAGCCAGCTAGCCAGAGAGTCAGCCAGCCAGAGAGTCAGCCAGCCAGAGAGTTAGCCAACCAGAGAGTCAGCCAGCCAGAGAGTCAGCCAGTCAGCCAGCCAGAGAGTCAGCCAGCCAGCCAGCCAGAGAGTCAGCCAGCCAGCCAGAGAGTCAGCCAGCCAGCCAGAGAGCCAGCCAGCCAGCCAGCCAGAGAGTCAGCCAGCCAGCCAGCCAGAGAGTCAGCCAGCCAGCCAGAGAGTCAGCCAGCCAGCCAGAGAGTCAGCCAGCCAGCCAGAGAGTCAGCCAGCCAGCCAGAGAGTCAGCCAGCCAGCCAGAGAGTCAGCCAGCCAGCCAGAGAGTCAACCAGCCAGCCAGAGAGTCAACCAGCCAGCCAGAAAGTCAGCCAGCCAGCCAGAGAGTCAGCCAGCCAGCCAGAGAGTCAGCCAGCCAGCCAGAGAGTCAGTCAGCCAGAGAGCCAGCCAGCCAGAGAGTCAACCAGCCAGAGAGTCAACAAGCCAGAGTGTCTGAGAGCAGGTTGAGAAGACTGTTGGTACTAAAGCACTCTCACCTGAGTGGACTAGACTAGAGCAGACTAGACTAGAGCAGACTAGACTAGAGCAGGGTAGAGTAGAGCAGACTAGTCTAGAGCAGACTAGACTAGAGCAGGGTAGACTAGAGCAGGGTAGACTAGAGCAGGGTAGAGTAGAGCAGACTAGACTAGAGCAGACTAGACTAGAGCAGGGTAGAGTAGAGCAGACTAGACTGGAGCAGACTAGACTAGAGCAGGGTAGAGTAGAGCAGACTAGACTATGGTGGAGTAGAGTTAGAGCCAGCTAGACTATGGTACGGTAGACTAGAGTAGAGTAGACTATGGTAGAGTAGAGTAGACTATGGTAGAGTAGAGCCAGCTAGACTATGGTAGGGTAGACTAGAGCAGAGTGGAGTAGACTAGACTATGGTAGAGTAGACTAGACTATGGTAGAGTAGAGTAGAGCAGACAAGTCTAGACTATGGTAGACTAGACTATGGTAGAGTAGAGTATGGTAGTGTAGACTAGACTATGGTAGAGTAGACTAGACTATGGTAGAGTAGACCAGACTAAGGTAGAGTAGACCAGACTAAGGTAGAGTAGACCAGACTAAGGTAGAGTAGACCAGACTAAGGTAGAGTAGACCAAACTAGACTAAGGTAGAGTAGACCAAACTAGACTAAGGTAGACTAAACTAGACTAAGGTAGAGTAGACTAAACTAGACTAAGGTAGAGTAGACTAAACTAGACTAAGGTAGAGTAGACTAAACTAGACTAAGGTGGAGTAGACTAAACTAGACTAAGGTAGAGTAGACTAGACTAGACTAAGGTAGAGTAGACTAGACTATGGTAGAGTAGACTAGACTATGGTAGAGTAGACTAGACTATGGTAGAGTAGAGCAGACAAGTCTAGACTATGGTAGGATAGACTGGGGTAGAGTAGGGTAAAGCAGGGTAGGGTAGTGAAGAGCAGGGTAGAGTAGACATGCTCTAGGAAGGGGTACAAAGCTGTTTTGGGGGGTTTGAGCAATTTGTGACTGGCTTTCACAAAGTGAGTTTGTCTGTGTTCAGTAGCAGAGGGTTTAGGATTTAGGTACTGTCATGCTGTGTGTTCAGTAGCAGAGGGTTTAGGGTTTAGGTACTGTCATGCTGTGTGTTCAGTAGCAGACTGTTTAGGGTTTAGGTACTCTCATGCTGTGTTTTCAGTAGCAGAGGGTTTAGGGTTTAGGTCCTGTCATGCTGTCGGTTTAATAGCAGACTGTTTAGGGTTTAGGTCCTGTTTGAGTCTTGTGTTTTCCTTCCAAGTCTTTGGGGCTTGGGTTTGTTTTGCCTTTATTTTATGGGGGAGTGCTTTGAGCATGTTTGATGCCACTCTTCTGAGGTTAGATTCAATTGTAGGATTGAATACAGTTTTTTAAGACACCTGTGTGTTTCAGCTCTCTGCAGCTGTTGTCATCTCAATGTCATGGAAGTTCAGCGCCTTAGGCAATTTACACTAGTACTTCACTTGTTCTGCTTTGGTCTTCAAGAAAGAATGACTGTGTATGTCTCACACCAAAGAGTTAATGCTTTAATCTTTTGGTGCACTAGTAAGCATTACTCTGCTATTGTATCAATTTGATTATCAGTATGCGGATCTCAAAAGATATCTTTAAAACCTGTTTGGGAAAGGCGTGCCGCTAGAGGGACACCTCAACAACATCCGGTGAAATTGCAGAGCGCCAAATTCAAATGAAAGTATTATAAATATTTAACTTTCATAAAATCACAAGTGTAATAAATCAAAATAAAGCTTAACTTCTTGTTAATCCAGCCGCTGTGTCAGATTTCAAAAAGGCTTTACAGCGAAAGCAACTATTATTATCTGAGGACAGCGCCCAGCACACAAAACCATACAAACATTTTCCAGCCAAATAGATTAGTCACGAAAGTCAGAAATAGCAATAACATTAATCACTTACCTTTGATGATCTTCATATGGTTGCACTCACAAGACTCCATGTTACACAATAAATGTTTGTTTTGTTCGATAAAGTCCCTCTTTATGTCCAAAAACCTCCGTTTTGTTGGCGCGTTTTGTTCAGTAATCCATTGACTCAAAGGTAGTCACAACAGACAGATGAAAAATCCAAATAGTACCAGTAAAGTTCGTAGAAACATGTCAAAGATGTTTATAATCAATCCTCAGGTTGTTTTTTGTCTAAATAATCAATAATATTTCAACCGGACAATAGCGTCGTCAACATAAAGGACAAACAACAAAAGGCACACTCTAGGTTGCTCGCACCAAACAGCTCTGGGACTTTCCACTGTCCACTCATTCAAAATGGTCATTCTCCCTCATTTTTCTGAATAAAAGCCTGAAAAAAATTCTAAAGACTGTTCACCTCTAGTGGAAGGCATAGGGAACGCAAGCTGGGTCATATCCCTTTATATGGTGGATAGGCTTTCAATGGAAAAACACCCATTTCAAAATAATGGCACTTCCTGGATGGATTTTCCTCAGGTTTTCCCCTGCCATATCAGTTCTGTTATACACAGACATTATTTTAACAGTTTTGGAAACTTTAGAGTGTTTTCTATCCAAATATACCAATGATATGCATATCCTAGCCTCCAGGCCTGAGTAAGTCTTCCATATACTACCTCAATCTCCTCCATTCCCCCCGCCTCCCCAGTCTTCTGCATACCACAATCTCCCCCATCACCCCAGTCTTCTGCATACCACAATCTCCTCCAGCCCCAGTCACCCCAGTCTTCTGCATACCACAATCTCCTCCAGCACCCCCAGTCTCCCCAGTCTTCTGCATACCACAATCTCCTCCAGCACCCCCAGTCTCCCCAGTCTTCTGCATACCACAATCTCCCCCAGCACCCCCAGTCTACCCTATTCCCCCCAGCACTCCCAGTCTCCCAACTCCCAACCCCCAGAGGAAGGAGAGGAAGGTAGAGGAGTGGAGAGGAAGGTAGAGGAGGGGAGTGGAGTGGAAAGTAAGGTAGGGTAGAGGAGTGGAGAGGAGGGTAGAGGAGGGTAGAGGAGTGGAGAGGAGGGTAGAGGAGTGGAGAGGAGGGAAGAGGAGAGGAAAGGAGTGGAGAGTGGAGAGTGGAGAGGAAGGTAGAGGAGGGTAGAGTGGAGAGAGTAGAGGAGTGGAGAGGGTAGAGGAGTGGAGAGGAAGGTAGAGGAGTGGAGAGGAAGGTAGAGGAGTGGAGAGGAAGGTAGAGGAGTGGAGAGGAAGGTAGAGAAGTGGAGAGGAGGGAAGAGGAGAGGAAAGGAGTGGAGAGTGGAGAGGAAGGTAGAGGAGTGGAGAGTGGAGAGGAGTGGAGAGGGTAGAGGAGTGGAGAGGGTAGAGGAGTGGAGAGGGTAGAGGAGTGGAGAGGGTAGAGGAGTGGAGAGGAAGGTAGAGGAGTGGAGAGGAAGGTAGAGGAGTGGAGAGGAAGGTAGAGGAGGGGAGTGGAAAGTAAGGTGGAGGAGTGGAGTGGAAGGTGGAGGAGTGGAGAGGAAGGTGGAGGAGAGGAAGGTAGAGGAGTGGAGAGGAAGGTAGAGGAGGGGAGTGGAGTGGAAAGTAAGGTAGAGGAGTGGAGTGGAAGGTGGAGGAGTGGAGAGGAAGGTGGAGGAGAGGAAAGGAGTGGAGAGGAAGGTAGAGAAGGGTAGAGGAGTGGAGAGGAATGGAGTGGAGCGTAAGGTAGAGGAGTGGAGAGGAAGGTAGAGGAGTGGAGAGGAAGGTAGAGGAGTGGAGAGGAAGGTAGAGGAGTGGAGGGTAGAGAAGAGGAGAGGAGGGTAGTGGAGAGGAAGGTAGAGGAGTGGAGAGGAAAGGAGTGGAGAGGATGGTAGAGAAGGGTAGAGGAGAGGAGTGTAGAGGAGGGGAGTGGAGTGGAGAGTAAGGTAGAGGAGTGGAGAGGAAGGTAGAGGAGAGCAAGATGGAGGGGAGGGTAGTGGAGAGAAAGGTAGAGGAAGCTAGAGGAGTGGAGAGGAAGGTAGAGAAGGGTAGAGGAGTGTAGAGGAGAGGGAAGGTCAGAGGGAGAGAAGAGGAAGAGAGGAGGAGAGGAGAGAGAAAGGGGAGGGAATTGATGAGGATTGAAAGGAGAGGAGCTTGTTTTCTCAGCGCCTCCTGTCAGGACTCAACTAACATTGTCATAATCATTGGTGTGAATGAATAAAGGTGATGCGTGCATCTGTACCAGCACCACTGATGAAGGACCTGGCTAATTATCAAACAGACCTAGTTGAAACTTTCATAGGAAGGAGACGAGAGAGAGAAAGAGGGAGAGATAGTAATAGGGAGAGAAGGAGGGAAAGAGGGAGAAACATAGAGAAGAAGGGAAAGAGGGAGAAACATAGAAAAGAGAGAGAAGAAGGGAAAGAGGGAGAAACATAGGAAGGAGACGGGAGAGAGAGGAGGGGGGGAAAGGAGAAACATAGCAGAGAGCGAGAGGAGGGAGAGACAGGAGAGAGAGTAAGAGAGAGGAGGGAAAGAGGGAGAAACATATGAAGGAGAGACATAGGAGAGAGAGTAAGAGAGAGTAGGGAAAGAGGGAGAAACATAGCAGAGAGAGAGAGGAGGGAAAGAGGGAGAGACAGGAGAGAGAGTAAGAGAGAGGAGGGAAAGAGGGAGAAACATAGGAGAGAGAGAGGAGGGAAAGAGGGAGAGACAGGAGAGAGAGTAAGAGAGAGAAGGAGGGAAAGAGGGAGAAACATAGGAGAGAGAAAGAGAGAGGAGGGAAAGAGGGAGAGAGAGTAAGAGAGAGAAAGAGGGAAAGAGGTAGAGACATAGGAAGGAGATGGGAGAGAGAGGAGGGAAAGAGGGAGAAACATGAGAGAGAGAGTAAGAGAGAGAAGGAGGGAGAGACATAGGAGAGGGAGTTAGAGAGAAGGAGGGAAAGAGGGAGAGACTTAAGAGAGAGAGAAGGAAGGAAAGAGGGAGAAACATTGGACAGGAGAGACAGGAGAGAAGAGGGGGAGACATAGGAGAGAGAGTAAGAGAGAGAGGAGGGAAAGATGGAGAAACATAGGAAGGAGACGGGTGAGAGAGGAAGGAAAGAGAGAGAAACATAGGAGAGTAAGAGAGAGAGGAGGGAAAGAGGGAGAAACATAGGAGAGAGAGTAAGAGAGAGAGGAGGGAAAGAGAGAGAAACAGGAGAGAGAGTAAGAGAGAGAGGAGGGAAAGAGAGATAAACATAGGAGAGTAAGAGAGAGAGAAGGAGGGAAAGAGGGAGACACATATGAGAGAGAGAAGGAAAGACAGAGAATCACGGCAACAGATGAAGAGAGAGAAAGGTATCGAGGGAGAGAGAGGAAAGGAAAGGAGTGTGTGAGCTCCGTACACTTCCCTCCTCTGTCACGAGTATCTTCCTGAACACAAAGACACACTGACACACTTCTAACCCGCTGTGTATCTGTGAGAGCTCCACTGCCCAGAGGATTCTCGCTCTCTGTCTCTCTGTCTCTCGCTCTCTATTTCAATTCAATGAAGGGCTTTATTGGCATGGGAAACACATTTACATTGCCTAAGCAAGTGAAGTAGATAATAAACAAAAGTGAAATAAACAATACAAATTAACAGTAAACATTACACTCACAGAAGTTCCAAAAGAATGAACCCATTTCAAATGTCATATTATGTATATATACAGTGCTGTAATGATATGCAAATGGTACAAAAGGGAAAATAAAAAATAAATAAAAATGGGTTGTATTTACAATGGTGTTTGTTCTTCACTGGTTGCCCTTTTCTTGTGGAAACAGGTGACACATCTTGCTGCTGTGATGGCACACTGTGGTATTTTACCCAATAGATATGGGAGTTTATGAATATGTGGGACTGATGTTTAGGCCCAAGGTATGTATAGTTTTTTCTGTGCTCTAGGGCTACGGTATCACGATGGAATTTGTATTTGTGGTCCTGGCGACTGGACCTTATTTGGAAAAGCATTATTTTTGTCTTACTGAGATTTACTGTCAGGGCCCAGGTCTGACAGGATCTGTGCAGAAGATCTAGGTGCTGCAGTAGGCCCCCCTTAGTTGGGGACAGAAGCACCAGATCATCAGCAAACAATAGACATTTGACTTCAGATTCTAGTAGGGTGAGGCCGGATGCTGCAGACTGTTCTGGTGCCCTCGCCAATTCGTTAATATATATGTTGAAGAGCGTGGGGCTTAAGCTGCATCCCTGTCTCACCCCCGGCCGTGTGGAAAGAAATTTGTGTTTTTTTGCCAATTTTAACCACACACTTGTTGTTGGTGTACATGGATTTTATAATGTTGAATGTTTTTCCCCCAACACCACTTTCCATCAGTTTGTACAGCAGACCCTTATGTCAAAATGAGCAAAAATATTTTTTGAAATCAACAAAGCATGATAAGACTTTTTTATAGGGCCCAAAAAAATAGAAATGGTTTACCCATACATCTCCGTTTTGGATAGATTTTAATTTTATTTATTTAAATTTCACCTTTATTTAACCAGGTAGGCTAGTTGAGAACAAGTTCTCATTTACAATTGTGGCCTGTCCAAGATAAAGCAAAGCAGTTTGACACATACAACAACACAGAGTTACACATGGAATGGAGGTGACCAGAGAGATATACCTGCTGGAGCGCATGCTACAGGTGGGTGCTGCTATGGTGACCAGCGAGCTGAGATAAGGGGGGACTTTACCTAGCAGGGTCTTGTAGATGACCTGGAGACAGTGGGTTTGGCGACGAGTATGAAGCGAGGGCCAGCCAACGAGAGCGTACAGGTCACAGTGGTGGGTAGTATATGGGGCTTTGGTGACAAAACGGATGGCACTGTGATAGACTGCATCCAATTTATTGAGTAGGGTATTGGAGGCTATTTTGTAAATGACATCGCCAAAGTCAAGGATCGATAGAATGGTCAGTTTTACAAGGGTATGTTTGGCAGCATGAGTGAAGGATGCTTTGTTGCGAAATAGAAAGCCAATTCTACATTTAACTTTGGATTGGCGATGTTTGATGTGAGTCTGGAAGGAGAGTTTACAGTCTAACCAGACACCTAGGTATTTGTAGTCGTCCAAATGTTGTTGGACGGGCGGGCAGGTGCAGGCAGCGATCGGTTGAAGAGCATGCATTTAGTTTTACTTGTATTTAAGAGCAATTGGAGGCCACGGAAGGAGAGTTGTATGGCATCGTAGCTCGTCTGGAGGGTTGTTAACACAGTGTCCAAAGAAGGGCCAGAAGTATACAGCGTTGAGGTGGATCACAGACTCACCAGCAGCAAGACCGACATCATTGATGTATACAGAGAAGAGAGTCGGTCCAATAATTGAACCCTGTGGCACCCCCGTAGAGACTGCCAGAGGCCCGGACAACAGGCCCTCTGACTTGCCACACTGAACTCTATCAGAGAAGTAGTTGGTGAACCAGGTGAGGCAATCATTTGAGAAACCAAGGCTATCGAGTCTGCCGATGAGGATGACAGAGTCGAAAGCCTTGGCCAGGTCAATGAATACGGCTGCACAGTATTGTTTCTTATCGATGGCAGTTAAGATATCGTTTAGGAACTTGAGCGTGGTATAAAAGTATTTTTGTGGTAGCAGGGTGGAAGTCTTTTCGTGGTAGCAGGGTGGAGATAACCACTTGTGCGTAAATGCGGAAAGTAGAAGAAGATTTTTCAATCACTCCCTTGAGTGCTGTGGCCACCCTTTCCTGCTGTGCTCTCTTGTCGTTTTTGCCTAAGTGTATTATTATGTGGCTGAGTGATCCTAGTTGGTCCTCAGACAGAATGTCTAGGGTGCGCTGGGTATTTGTTAACCTCCACAAGTCCGGTTTATCCTTTGGAGTAATTTCCAAACACCTGAATGTCCCACGTTCATCTGTACAGACAATAGTACACAAGTATCAACACCATGGGACCACACAGCCGTCATACTGGTCAGGAAGGAGACGTGTTCTGTCTCCTAGAGATGAACGTACTTTGGTGCGAAAAGTGCAAATCAATCCCAGAACAACAGCAAAGGACCTTGTGGAGATGCTGGAGGAAATGGGTACAAAGTATCTATATCCACAGTAAAACAAGTCCTATATTGACATAACCGGAAATGCTGCTCAGCAAGGAAGAAGCCACTGCTCCAAAACCGCCATAAAAAAGCCAGACTACAGTTTGCAACTGCACATGGGGACAATGATCGTAGTTTTTGGAGAAATGTCCTCTGGTCTGATGACACAAAAATAGAACTGTTTGGTCATAATGACCCTCGTTATGTTAGGAGGATAAAGGTGGAGGCTTGCAAGCCGAAGAACATCCCAACCATGAAACACGGGGGTGGCAGCATCATGTTGTGGGGGTGCTTTGCTGCAGGAGGGAATGGTGCACTTCACAAAATAGATGGCATCATGAGGTAGGACAATCATGTGGATATATTGAAGCAACATCTCAAGACATCAGCCAGGAAGTTAAAAGCTTGGTCGCAAATGGGTCTTCCAAATGGACAATGACTCCAAGCATACTTCCAAATTTGTGGCAAAATGGCTTAAGGACAACAAATTCGAGGTATTGAAGTGGCCATCACAAAGCCCTGACCTCCATCCTATAGAAAACTTGTGGGCAGAACTGAAAAAGTGTGTGAGAGCAAGGAGGCCTACAAACCTGACTCAGTTACACCAGCTCTGTCAGGAGGAATGGACCAAAAAAACTTATTATGGGAAGCTTGTGGAGGGAAACCCGAAACGTTTAACCCAAGTTAAACAATTTAAAGGCAAAGCTACTAAATACTAATTGAGTGTATGTAAACTTCTGACCCACTGGGAATGTGATGAATGAAATAAAAGCTGAAATGAATCATTATCTCTACTATTATTCTGACATTTCACATTCTTAAAATAAACTGGTGATCCTAACTGACCTAAAACAGGGAATTTTACTAGGATTAAATGTCAGGAATTGTGAGAAACGTTAAGATGTCAGAAATTGTGAGAAAGATGTAAACTTCCGGCTTCAACTGTATGTGTCTTTAATATGGTCATACATTTGGCAGGAGGTTAGGATGTGCAGCTCAGTTTCCACCTCATTTGGTGGGCAGTGTGCACATAGGCAGACCTGGCTCTCAAGAGAAGACAGGCTTAGGCAACATTTCTCAATAGCAAGGCTAATGTCATTGAGTCTGTACATAGTCAAAGTGTTTTTTAAGTTTGAGTCAGTCACAGTGGTCTGGTATTCTTCTCTCTGTTTAGGGCCAAATAGCATTCTAGTTTGCTCTGTTTTTTATGAAGTAATTATATTTTGGTTTTCTCATGGTTTGGTTGGTTGTAATTGTGTTGCTGTCCTGGGGCTCTGTGGGGTCTGTTTGTGTTTGTGAACAGAGCCCCAGGACCAGCTTGCTTATGGGAATCTTAAAGTTCTCTCTCTCTCTTTTCCCTCCCTCTCTCTGGCTGGAGTTGCAACACTTCTTCTCTTTCACACCACCCCTCTCTCTCTCACAACGCATGCACTCTCTCTCTCACACACACACCCCTGGTTCCTTTCTCATTATGCAGTGTGTGACTTCATCTCAGCGTGAGAGAGGTCAGTCTTACAGCGGGTTCGTTTCATGTGCAGGAGTTAGTGTCACAGCAGTTGGTCACTCACACCTCCCCCTCTCTTCTCTAGTGTTCACACTCAGAAACCATTTTGACACTATCCCTGCTGCCCTGACCCCAAGAGCTGTGGGAGATTCATGACTTACTTTTTTTCTCTCTGTCTACTTTATTTCTCTGTTCTCTCTCTCCTCTCTCCTCTCTCTCTCTGTTCTCATGACTGCAGGTGCTCTCAGCAGGAAAATGTGTTCACCTCTCTCTGGCCTGCAAAGCTTTCTCACAAGGAGGACATTTATTATCAGCCCTGGTCCTGACCAAGAGGCCACAAAATGTTCTTTCTTGCTCTCGCTTTCCAGCTTTTATTTTGTCCCTCCTCTCTCTCTCTGCCTCTTTTTAAGCTAGCTCTCATCGTCTCTCCTCTCTCTCTTTTTAAGCCACCTCTCATCGTCTCTCCTCCATCTCTCATTTTCTCTGTCTCTCCCTTAATAACATGGATGAGTTTCATCCTTTGTTCCTCTCATCCAGTGTCTATTTTAGTTAGTCCCTAGTTGAGTGTCCTGTTGGTGGAGACAGAGATGTCTCAGGAACAAGGATAAAACACATGTCAACACTACTGACATGCTTAACAGCTTTTATTTTCCCTATCATAGCTTGTTCTGAATCCTTGACACATTACCACACGTCTAAAAGTCCCAAAAGGCATTCTTCTCTGTACAATAACATTGTTTTTGCACTCCGTTCTCCCAAAAGGCTTTATTTTAGAAAATAACAATGTTTCTTTCCTCTGTGCTCTGGTACAGATGTTTTGAAATCCCAGTGTATCATGGGTTCCCCTTGTGAGTGTCACACATTGTCTGTGTTTGGCTCAGACCCACTGATGTGTGGCTAATTAGCAGCACCACAGATGTTGATGAGTGGAGCAGCTAGCGTAGCAGCTAGCGCAGCAGAGTGGAGCAGCTAGCGTAGCTGAGTGGAGCTCAGAGACTAATGGCTGGGGTGGGATTCTAGCAGGCTGCTACATTTGTTAGCTTAGCTGATGTTGATCCTTTCTTTCTGTAGCTCAGTTGGTAGAGCATTGTGCTCGTAACGTCTGGATAGTGGGTTTGATTCCTGGGGCCACCCGTACATATAATGTATGCACATATTTGGATACAATCTTCTGCTAAATGACATATCCTGACCAGGTGAACCCAGGGGAAGTTATGATCCCCTATTGATGTCACCTGTTAAAAACTTCTTAGGGCTGCAATCCTGTTAACGGGATGATATGACAACAGCCAGTGAAAGTGCAGGGTGCCAAATTCAAAACAACAGAAATCTCATAATTAAAATTCCTCAAACATACCTGTATTTTATACCGTTTTCAAGGTAATATTGTTGTTAATCCCACCACAGTGTCCGATTTCAAATATGCTTTACAGCGAAAGCACCACAAATGATTATGTTAGGTCACCACCAAGTCACAGAATATACACAGCCATTTTTCCAGCCAAAGATAGAAGTCACAAAAAGCACAAATAGAGATAAAATGAATCACTAACCTTTGATGATCTACATCAGATGACACTCATAGGACTTCATGTTACACAATACATGTATGTTTTGTTTGATAAAGTTCATATTTATATCAACAAATCTGAGTTTACATTGGCGTGTTACGTTCACTAGTTCCAAAAACATCCAGTGATTTTGCATAGCCACATCGATTCAACAGAAATACTCATCATAAATGCAGATGATAATACAAGTTATACACATGGAATTATAGATATACCTCTCCTAAATACAACCGCTGTGTCAGATTTTTTTTAAACTTAAAGGAAAAAGCAAACCATGCAATAATCTGAGACGGCGCTCAGAAATATAATACAATTAGCCACCATGTTGGAGTCAACAGAAACCAAAAATACATGATAAATATTCCCTTACCTTTGATGATCTTCATCAGAATGCACTCCCAGGAATCCCAGGTCCACAATAAATGCTTGATTTGTTCGATTATGTCCAATTAGCTACTTTTGTTAGCGTGTTTGGTATACATATCCAAACACTTGTGCATTTCTTCGGACACAAACTACAAAAAGTTATATTACAGGTCGAAGAAACATTTCAAACTAAGTACAGAATCAATCATTAGGATGTTTTTATCATAAATCTTCAATAAAGTTCCAACCGGAGAATTTCTTTGTGTTTTGAGGAGGAATGGAACACAAGTCGATATCATGTGGAATGTGCGTGACCAGGAAATGGTTCCCTCATATCCCAATGTGAATTCAATAGGGCCTGGTTTGAAAATCCACCAACCTCAGATTTCTCACTTCCTGTTTGGATTTCTTCTCAGGTTTTTGCCTGCCATATGAGTTCTGTTATACTCACAGACATCATTCAAACAGTTTTAGACACTTCAGAGTGTTTTCTATCCAATACTAATATGCATATATTAGCAACTGAGACTGAGGAGCAGGCCGTTTACTCTGGGCGCCTTTCATCCAAGCTACTCAATACTGCCCCTGCAGCCATAAGAAGTTAAATCCACTTCAATCGGTGTAGATGAAGGGGAGGAGACAGGTTAAAGAAGGATTTTTAAGCCTTGAGACAATTGAGACATGGATTGTGTATGTGTGCCATTCAGAGGGTGACAAACAACAAAATATTTAAGTGCCGTTGAACGGTATATGGTAGTAAGTGCCAGGCGCACCAGTTTGAGTGTATCAAGAACTGCAACGCTGCTGGGGTTTTCAAGCTCAACAGTTTCCTGTGTGTATCAACATTGGTCCACCACCCAAAGGACATGCAACCAACTTGACACACCTGAGGGAAGCATTGGAGTCAACATGGGCCAGCATCCCTGTGGAACGCTTTCGACACCTTGTAGAGTCCATGACCCAACGAATTGAGGCTGTTCTGAGATCAAAAATGGTGCAACTCAATATTATGAAGGTGGTCCTAATGTTTTGTACACTCAGTGTATTATATTATGATAGGAGTACAGTGGGGAGAACAAGTATTTGATACACTGCCGATTTTGTAGGTTTTCCTACTTACAAAGCATGTAGAGGTCTGTAATTTTTATCATAGGTACACTTCAACTGTGAGAGACGGAATCTAAAAATTCAGAATATCACATTGTATGATTTTTAAGTAATTAATTTGCATTTTATTGCATGACATAAGTATTTGATACATCAGAAAAGCAGAACTTAATATTTGGTACAGAAACCTTTGTTTGCAATTACAGAGATCATACGTTTCCTGTAGTTCTTGACCAGTTGCACACACTGCAGAAGGGATTTTGGCCCACTCCTCCATACAGACCTTCTCCAGATCCTTCAAGTTTCTGGGCTGTCGCGGGGCAATACGGACTTTCAGCTCCCTCCAAAGATTTTCAATTGGGTTCAGGTCTGGAAACTGGCTAGGCCACTCCAGGACCTTGAGATGCTTCTTACGGAGCCACTCCAGCCACGACCCATCTTCAATGCTCTTACTGAGGGAAGGAGGTTGTTGGCCAAGATCTTGCGATACTTGGCCCCCCATCCCCATATTTAGTGCTTTATCCGGGTAGCCGGAAAGTAGAGCATTGCAGTAGTCTAACCTAGAAGTGACAAAAGCATGGATTAATTTTTCTGCATTATTTTTGGACAGAATGTTTCTTATTTTTGCAATGTTACGTAGATGGAAAAAAAGCTTAGACCAAAAAGCTCTATTTTTGTCTCATCAGACCACATGACCTTCTCCCATTCCTCCTCTGGATCATCCAGATGGTCATTGGCAAACTTCAGACGGGCCTGGACATGCGCTGGCTTGAGCAGGGGGACCTTGCGTGCGCTGCAGGATTTTAATCCATGACGGCGTAGTGTGTTACGAACGGTTTTCTTTGACACTGTGGTCACAGCTCTCTTCAGGTCATTGACCAGGTCCTGCCGTGTAGTTCTGGGCTGATTCCTCACCTTCCTTATGATCATTGATGCCCCACGAGGTGAGATCTTGCATGGAGCCCCAGACCGAGGATGATTGACCGTCATTCTTCCATTTTCTAATAATTGCACCAACAGTTGTTGCCTTCTCACCAAGCTGCTTGCCTATTGTCCTGTAGCCCATCCCAGCCTTGTGCAGGTCTACAATTTTATACCTGATGTCCTTACACAGCTCTCTGTTCTTGGCCTTTGTGGAGAGGTTGGAGTCTGTTTGATTGAGTGTATGGACAGGTGTCTTTTATACAGGTAACAAGTTCAAACATGCTTTGTAAGTAGGAAAACCTTCAAAATCAGCAGTGTATCAAATACTTTTTCTCCCCACTGTATACAAAAATACCTTAGGATCAAAGTAAAGCTGTAGATTGGTCTTTGGGAATCCATTAGTGTGAGTGAATTGAGTGTAAAGTAATGGTAATACATCATCACTAGGCTACACTACACTAACAAACAGCTGTCACTCCTACAGGACGACCAAAGTTATCAACGCCAAAGCCATCTCTACCATTGTAACATCTTCTCAGAGTCTTTTAGGTTATTTGTAATTTTCCATTTTCCAATGACCATGCTCTAACAACTGAGCTGAAGAGGACCAAGAAAGGACAATGGTGATTAATGTCAGCTAAGCTAACAAATGTAGCAGCCTGCTGGAATCCCATCCCAGCCATTAGTCTCTGAGCTCCACTCAGCTATGCTAGCTGCTCCACTCCGCTACGCTAGCTGCTCCACTCCGCTACGCTAGCTGCTCCACTCCGCTACGCTTGCTGCTCCACTCCGCTACGCTAGCTGCTCTGCTACGCTTGCTGCTCCACTCATCAACATCTGTGGTGCTGCTTTCCCATGAATCCATTCAGAAGACAGCAGAGCATGATGAGTTCAGAAAGACAGGAACAGAGAGGAGAGTCAAGCTAATGTATTGTAATGCAATACTACAGCTTTCTTAGCAATATAACATGTTGAGTGGTGTCTCTGGGTGACAGAGCTGAAATGAGGCGGGCTGGTGAGGGTTGATTCCCAGGAGCTCTAGGAGAGAGGGTGATGGGGAGAGAGAGAGTATGGCTTCACTGCTTTGAAGAGGCATGAGCCACTCCTATACATAAAGATGAAATGGAGTCTAGTATTCAACGGGGCATGTGAGATAGTGTTAGATGAAGAAAACCCCTGAACGAGAGTGTGGAGAAATACTGTAGTGGTGTGAAGGTGTGTGGGGTGTTTTTTTACTGGCGCTATAAGGCCTAGATCTCCCCCCTCCGTCTTTATCGCAACCCATCCCCCCTCCCTCTCTCTCTACCCCTCAATCCCTCTCTCTCTACCCCTCCCCCCCTCCCTCTATCTCTACCCCTCCCTCCCCCCTCCCTCTATCTCTACCCCTCCCTCTCTCTCTACCCCTCCCCCCTCCCTCTCTCTCTACCCCTCCCTCTATCTCTACCCCTCCCTCCCTCTCTCTCTATCTCTACCGCTCCCCCCTCTCTCTATCCCTCCCTCCCCCATCTCTCTATCCCTCCCTCCCCCTCTATCTCTATCTCTACCCCTCTCCCCTCTCTCTACCGCTCCCTCGCCATCACTCTATCTCTACCCCTCCCTCTCTCTATCTCTACCCCTTCCTCCCCATCTCTCTATCTCTACCCCTCCCTCCCCATCTCTCTATCTCTACCACTCCCTCCCCATATCTCTATCTCTACCCCTCCCTCCCTCTCTCTCTATCTCTACCCCTCCCTCTCTCTACCCCTCCCCCCTCCCTCTCTCTCTACCCCTCTCTCTATCGCTACACCCTCCCTCTCTCTATCTCTACCCCTCCTCTCTCTATCTCTACCCCTCCCTCTCTCTCTATCTCTACCCCTCCCTCTCTCTATCTCTACCCCTCCCTCTATCTCTACCCCTCCCTCCCCATCTCTCTATCTCTACCCCTCCCTCTCTCTATCTCTACCCCTCCTTCTATCCCTACCCCTCCCCCTCTCTCTACCCCTCCCTCCCCCATCTCTCTATCCCTCCCTCCCCCTCTATCTCTATCTCTACCCCTCCCTCCCCCTCCCTCTATCTCTACCCCTCCCTCCCCATCTCTCTATCTCTACCCCTCCCTCTCTCTCTCTACCCCTCCCTCCCCATCTCTCTCTCTACCCCTCCCTCCCCATCTCTCTCTCTACCCCTCCCTCCCCATCTCTCTCTCTACCCCTCCCTCCCCCTCTCTCTATCTCTACCCCTCCCTCTCTCTATCTCTACCCCTCTCTCTATCTCTACCCCTCCCTCTCTCTATCTCTACCCCTCCCTCCCTCTTTCTCTACCCCTCCCTCTCTCTCTATCTCTACCCCTCCCTCTCTCTATCTCTACCCCACCCTCTCTCTCTA
Organism: Oncorhynchus clarkii lewisi; assembly: GCF_045791955.1. Classification (NCBI taxonomy): domain Eukaryota; kingdom Metazoa; phylum Chordata; class Actinopteri; order Salmoniformes; family Salmonidae; genus Oncorhynchus; species Oncorhynchus clarkii. The sequence goes on along the minus strand of NC_092148.1, from coordinate 86,806,892 downwards.
TCTCTACCCCTCCCTCTCTCTATCTCTACCCCACCCTCTCTCTATCTCTACCCCTCCCTCTCTCTATCTCTACCCCTCCCTCTCTCTATCTCTACCCCTTCCTCCCTCTTTCTCTACCCCTCCCTCTCTCTCTATCTCTACCCCTCCCTCTACCTCTCTCTATCTCTACCCCTCCCTCTCTCTCTATCTCTACCCCTCCCTCTCTCTCTATCTCTACCCCTCCCTCTCTCTCTATCTCTACCCCTCCCTCTCTCTATCTCTACCCCTCCCTCTATCTCTATCTCTACCCCTCCCTCTCTCTCTATCTCTACCACTACCTCTACCCCTCTCTCTATCTCTACCCCTCTCTCTATCTCTACCCCTCCATCTCTCTCTACCCCTCTCTTTCTATCTCTACCCCTCTCTCTAGCTCTACCCCTCTCTCTATCTCTACCCCTCCCTCTACCTCTCTCTATATGTACCCCTCCCTCTACCTCTCTCTACCCCTCCCTATCTCTACACCTCCCCCTCTCTAGCTCTACCCTTCCCTCTCTCTCTATCTCTACCCCTCCCCCTCTCTAGCTCTACCCTTCCTTCCCTCTCTATCTCTACCCCTCCCTCCCTCTCTATCTCTACCCCTCCCTCTCTCTCTCTACCCCTCCCTCTCTCTATCTCTATCTCTACCCCTCCCTCCCCCTCTCTCTATCTCTACCCCTCCCTCCCCCTCTCTCTATCTCTACCCCTCCCTCTATCTATCTCTACCCCTCCCTCTCTCTATCTCTACCCCTCCCCCTCTCTCTATCTCTACCCCTCCCTCTCTCTCTACCCCTCCCCCTCTCTCTATCTCTACCCCTCCCTTTCTCTCTATCTCTACCCCTCCCTCTACCCCTCCCTCTATCTCTACCCCCCTCTCTCTATCTCTACCACTCTATCTCTACCCATCTCTCTATCTCTACCCCTCTCTCTAGCTCTACCCCTCTCTCTATCTCTACTCCTCCCTCTACCTCTCTCTATCTGTACCCCTCCCTCTACCTCTCTCTACCCCTCCCTATCTCTACCCCTCCCCCTCTCTAGCTCTACCCCTACCCCTCCCTCTCTCTACCCCTCCCTCCCCCTCTCTCTATCTCTACCCCTCCCTCTACCCCTCCCTCTATCTCTACCCCCCTCTCTCTATCTCTACCCCTCTATCTCTACCCCTCTCTCTATCTCTACCCCTCTATCTCTACCCCTCTCTCTATCTCTACCCCTCTCTCTATCTCTACCCCTCTATCTCTACCCCTCTCTCTATCTCTACCCCTCTCTCTATCTCTACCCCTCTATCTCTCTCTACCCCCTCTCTCTCTATCTCTACCCCCTCTCTCTCTATCTCTACCCCCTGTCTCTATCTCTACCCCCTGTCTCTCTATCTCTACCCCCTCTCTCTCTATCTCTACTCCCTCTCTCTCTATCTCTACCCCTCTCTCTATCTCTACCCCTCTCTCTATCTCTACCCCTCTCTCTATCTCTACCCCTCCCTCTATCTCTACCCCCTCTATCTCTACCCCTCTATCTCTACCCCTCTCTTTATCTCTACCTCTCCCTCTCTCTCTACCCCTCTCTTTATCTCTACCCCTCCCTCTATTTCTACCCCCCTCTTTCTATCTCTACCCCTCTCTCTATCTCTACCCCTCTCTCTAGCTCTACCCCTCTCTCTATCACTACCCCTCCCTCTACCTCTCTCTACCCCTCCCTATCTCTACCCCTCCTCCTCTCTAGCTCTACCCTTCCCTCTCTCTCTATCTCTACCCTTCCCTCTCTCTCTATCTCTACCCCTCATTCTCTCTCTCTATCTCTACTCCTCCCTCTATCTCTACCCCTCCATCTCTCTCTCTCTACCCCTCCCTCTCTCTATCTCTACCTCTCTCTATCTCTATCTCTACCCCTCCCTCCCCCTCTCTCTATCTCTACCCCTCCCTCTCTCTATCTCTACCTCTCTCTATCTCTATCTCTACCCCTCCCTCCCCCTCTCTCTATCTCTACCCCTCATTCTCTCTCTCTATCTCTACTCCTCCCTCTATCTCTACCCCTCCATCTCTCTCTCTCTCTACCCCTCCCTCTCTCTATCTCTACCTCTCTCTATCTCTATCTCTACCCCTCCCTCCCCCTCTCTCTATCTCTACCCCTCCCTCCCCTCTCTCTATCTCTACCCCTCCCTCTCTCTATCTCTACCCCTCCCTCTCTCTATCTCTACCCCCCTCTCTCTATCTCTACCCCTCCCTCTCTCTATCTCTACCCCTCCCTCTCTCTATCTCTTCCCCTCCCCCTCTCTATCTCTACCCCTACCTCTCTCTATCTCTACCCCTCCCTCTCTCTATCTCTACCCCCCTCTCTCTATCTCTACCCCTCCCTCCCCCTCTCTCTATCTCTACCCCTCCCTCTCTCTATCTCTACCCCTCCCTCTCTCTATCTCTACCCCTCCCTCTCTCT
>NC_092148.1:86756947-86799447 GCF_045791955.1 Oncorhynchus clarkii lewisi | reverse complement strand
ACCAGTTAAAGGGAAGGAGACCAGGTTAAAGGGAAGGAGACCCGGTTAAAGGGAAGGAGACCCGGTTAAAGGGAAGGAGACCAGGTTAAAGGGAAGGAGACAGGTTAAAGGGAAGGAGACCCGGTTAAAGGGAAGGAGGCAGGTTAAAGGGAAGGAGACAGGTTAAAGGGAAGGAGGCAGGTTAAAGGGAAGGAGGCAGGTTAAAGGGAAGGAGACAGGTTAAAGGGAAGGAGACAGGTTAAAGGGAAGGAGACAAGTTAAAGGGAAGGAGACAGGTTAAAGGGAAGGAGACAGTTTAAAGGGAAGGAGACCAGGTTAAAGGGAGGGAGACCAGTTAAAGGGAAGGAGACCAGGTTAAAGGGAAGGAGACCAGGTTAAAGGGAAGGAGACCAGGTTAAAGGGAAGGAGATCAGGTTAAAGGGAAGGAGACCAGGTTAAAGGGAAGGAGACCAGGTTGAAGGGAAGGAGACCAGGTTAAAGGGAAGGAGATCAGGTTAAAGGGAAGGAGACCAGGTTAAAGGGAAGGAGACCAGGTTAAAGGGAAGGAGACCAGGTTAAAGGGAAGGAGACCAGGTTAAAGGGAAGGAGACCAGGTTAAAGGGAAGGAGACCAGGTTAAAGGGAAGGAGACCAGGTTAAAGGGAAGGAGACCCGGTTAAAGGGAAGGAGGCAGGTTAAAGGGAAGGAGACAGGTTAAAGGGAAGGAGGCAGGTTAAAGGGAAGGAGGCAGGTTAAAGGGAAGGAGGCAGGTTAAAGGGAAGGAGACAGGTTAAAGGGAAGGAGACAAGTTAAAGGGAAGGAGACAGGTTAAAGGGAAGGAGACAGTTTAAAGGGAAGGAGACCAGGTTAAAGGGAGGGAGACCAGTTAAAGGGAAGGAGACCAGGTTAAAGGGAAGGAGACCAGGTTAAAGGGAAGGAGACCAGGTTAAAGGGAAGGAGACCAGGTTAAAGGGAAGGAGACCAGGTTAAAGGGAAGGAGACCAGGTTAAAGGGAAGGAGACCAGGTTAAAGGGAAGGAGATCAGGTTAAAGGGAAGGAGACCAGGTTAAAGGGAAGGAGACCAGGTTAAAGGGAAGGAGACCAGGTTAAAGGGAAGGAGACCAGGTTAAAGGGCAGGAGATCAGGTTAAAGGGAAGGAGACCAGGTTAAATGGAAGGAGACCAGGTTAAAGGGAAGGAGACCAGGTTAAAGGGAAGGAGACCAGGTTAAAGGGAAGGAGACCAGGTTAGAGGGAAGGAGACCAGGTTAAAGGGAAGGAGACCGGTTAAAGGGAAGGAGACCGGTTAAAGGGAAGGAGACCGGTTAAAGGGAAGGAGACCGGTTAAAGGGAAGGAGGCAGGTTAAAGGGAAGGAGACAGGTTAAAGGGAAGGAGACAGGTTAAAGGGAAGGAGACAGGTTAAAGGGAAGGAGACAGGTTAAAGGGAAGGAGACCGTTTAAAGGGAAGGAGACCAGGTTAAAGGGAGGGAGACCAGTTAAAGGGAAGGAGACCAGTTAAAGGGAAGGAGACCAGGTTAAAGGGAAGGAGTCCAGGTTAAAGGGAAGGAGACCAGGTTAAAGGGAAGGAGACCAGGTTAAAGGGAAGGAGACCAGGTTAAAGGGAAGGAGACCAGGTTAAAGGGAAGGAGACCAGGTTAAAGGGAAGGAGACCAGGTTAGAGGGAAGGAGACCAGGTTAGAGGGAAGGAGACCAGGTTAGAGGGAAGGAGACCAGGTTAGAGGGAAGGAGACCAGGTTAGAGGGAAGGAGACCCGGTTAAAGGGAAGGAGACCCGGTTAAAGGGAAGGAGACCCGGTTAAAGGGAAGGGGACCCGGTTAAAGGGAAGGGGGCCCGGTTAAAGGGAAGGAGACCCGGTTAAAGGGAGGGAGACCCGGTTAAAGGGACGGAGACCCGGTTAAAGGGACGGAGACCCGGTTAAAGGCAAGGAGACCCGGTTAAAGGGACGGAGACCCGGTTAAAGGGAGGGAGACCCGGTTAAAGGGATGGAGACCCGGTTAAAGGCAAGGAGACCCGGTTAAAGGGAAGGAGACCAGGTTAAAGGGAGGGAGACCAGTTAAAGGGAAGGAGACCAGGTTAAAGGGAAGGAGTCCAGGTTAAAAGGGAAGGAGACCAGGTTAAAGGGAAGTAGACCAGGTTAAAGGGAAGGAGACCAGGTTAAAGGGAAGGAGACCAGGTTAAAGGGAAGGAGACCAGGTTAAAGGGAAGGAGACCAGGTTAAAGGGAAGGAGACCAGGTTAAAGGGAAGGAGACCAGGTTAGAGGGAAGGAGACCAGGTTAGAGGGAAGGAGACCAGGTTAGAGGGAAGGAGACCAGGTTAAAGGGAAGGAGACCAGGTTAAAGGGAAGGAGACCAGGTTAAAGGGAGGGAGACCAGTTAAAGGGAAGGAGACCAGGTTAAAGGGAAGGAGACCAGGTTAAAGGGAAGGAGACCAGGTTAAAGGGAAGGAGACCAGGTTAAAGGGAAGGAGACCAGGTTAAAGGGAAGGAGACCAGGTTAAAGGGAAGGAGACCAGGTTAAAGGGAAGGAGATCAGGTTAAAGGGAAGGAGACCAGGTTAAAGGGAAGGAGACCAGGTTAAAGGGAAGGAGACCAGGTTAAAGGGAAGGAGACCAGGTTAAAGGGAAGGAGATCAGGTTAAAGGGAAGGAGACCAGGTTAAAGGGAAGGAGACCAGGTTAAAGGGAAGGAGACCAGGTTAAAGGGAAGGAGACCAGGTTAAAGGGAAGGAGACCAGGTTAGAGGGAAGGAGACCAGGTTAAAGGGAAGGAGACCGGTTAAAGGGAAGGAGACCGGTTAAAGGGAAGGAGACCGGTTAAAGGGAAGGAGACCGGTTAAAGGGAAGGAGGCAGGTTAAAGGGAAGGAGACAGGTTAAAGGGAAGGAGACAGGTTAAAGGGAAGGAGACAGGTTAAAGGGAAGGAGACAGGTTAAAGGGAAGGAGACCGTTTAAAGGGAAGGAGACCAGGTTAAAGGGAGGGAGACCAGTTAAAGGGAAGGAGACCAGTTAAAGGGAAGGAGACCAGGTTAAAGGGAAGGAGTCCAGGTTAAAGGGAAGGAGACCAGGTTAAAGGGAAGGAGACCAGGTTAAAGGGAAGGAGACCAGGTTAAAGGGAAGGAGACCAGGTTAAAGGGAAGGAGACCAGGTTAAAGGGAAGGAGACCAGGTTAGAGGGAAGGAGACCAGGTTAGAGGGAAGGAGACCAGGTTAGAGGGAAGGAGACCAGGTTAGAGGGAAGGAGACCAGGTTAGAGGGAAGGAGACCCGGTTAAAGGGAAGGAGACCCGGTTAAAGGGAAGGAGACCCGGTTAAAGGGAAGGGGACCCGGTTAAAGGGAAGGGGGCCCGGTTAAAGGGAAGGAGACCCGGTTAAAGGGAGGGAGACCCGGTTAAAGGGACGGAGACCCGGTTAAAGGGACGGAGACCCGGTTAAAGGCAAGGAGACCCGGTTAAAGGGACGGAGACCCGGTTAAAGGGAGGGAGACCCGGTTAAAGGGATGGAGACCCGGTTAAAGGCAAGGAGACCCGGTTAAAGGGAAGGAGACCAGGTTAAAGGGAGGGAGACCAGTTAAAGGGAAGGAGACCAGGTTAAAGGGAAGGAGTCCAGGTTAAAAGGGAAGGAGACCAGGTTAAAGGGAAGTAGACCAGGTTAAAGGGAAGGAGACCAGGTTAAAGGGAAGGAGACCAGGTTAAAGGGAAGGAGACCAGGTTAAAGGGAAGGAGACCAGGTTAAAGGGAAGGAGACCAGGTTAAAGGGAAGGAGACCAGGTTAGAGGGAAGGAGACCAGGTTAGAGGGAAGGAGACCAGGTTAGAGGGAAGGAGACCAGGTTAGAGGGAAGGAGACCCGGTTAAAGGGAAGGAGACCAGGTTAAAGGGAAGGAGACCCGGTTAAAGGGAAGGAGACCAGGTTAAAGGGAAGGAGACCAGGTTAAAGGGAGGGAGACCCGGTTAAAGGGATGGAGACCCGGTTAAAGGCAAGGAGACCCGGTTAAAGGGAGGGAGACCCGGTTAAAGGGAGGGAGACCCGGTTAAAGGGAGGGAGACCCGGTTAAAGGGATGGAGACCCGGTTAAAGGCAAGGAGACCCGGTTAAAGGGACGGAGACCAGTTTAAAGGGAAGGAGACAGTTTAAACGGAAGGAGACAGTTTAAAGGGAAGGAGACCCGGTTAAAGAAGGATTTTTAAGCCTTGAGACAATTGTGTATTTGTGTTATTCAGGGGGTGAATGGGCAAGTTAAAATATTTAAGTGCCTTTGAACGGGGTGTGGTAGTATGTGCCAGGGTTGGGCGGTATACAGATGTTCATATCATCATACCGTCCTTCTCTCATCTCGGGATTTACGGTCTTACCGGTTTAGTACACAAAGGGGTGCCCAAAAATGAAAAAAAATCACATTGGGTTTCTATTGCCACAATGCTAACAAAATTAGCACAAGTAATAGCGTGGACCATGGAGGCTTCTAGCTAAATGTGCTAACGAGCTCAAACGAAAATAAAAAATTGCTAAGACAGGCAATCTAGCTCATAAAGTTAGACAGATATAGGTAGGAGCTACCGAATATCGTTTTTGGTGAGTTTGGAGGAGCAAATGTGAATGAGATACTTTGTGCAAATTAACAAAGTTTTGATGCATGCTTGTCTGAAGAAAGAACAACAGTACTGGCTCTGGAGCAGCATGTGTACACGCTGTGTCTGTGGAGTCTGGAGTCGCTAGGGCAACAGGCCTGCCTGCTCTGCTCGGAGAAGAGAGGGGAGAAGCAGACGGGCCGAGAATGGAGAGGGAAAAGACGCAAGAAAATCAAGATAGCAGAGGCAGCTGTACAGATAACTCCTCCACGGGGCTTTGATTTGTCAAACACTGCAGAAAGATAACAAAGTATGATGCCCGTCAACTTATTCATTCAGCCACTTACTTAGATAAATAACTAGCAAGGATAAACATAGGGGTCGCGAAAACGCAGAATTCAGTGTTTTTCACGCTGGAATAAAGATAAAACGGATAAGAAATATCTTGCTGCGTTTTGTAAACAAAGACCTAAAATGCTTGTTATTGTAGTTTCTGCATCAGACTCATTTTAATCTTCAGTTGCACTTCTCCACTCAATGACAATTCACAAATGGGCTTTGACTTTCAACATAAAACGTGACCCCAGTCAACACACAGCTGGACTCACCTGCTCCTGCTTTCTCCTGTTGTGCTATTTATAAACAAACACGTGACTGGCTCGACTGTTCTGGGTGTCACGTATACTCCCTCTCCGGCGCTCGTCTGGCTGCTCATTATTACTCACGCCTGTCACCATTGTTACGTGCATCAGCGCCTCACGAGACTCACCTGGACTCCCATCACCTTCCTGATTACTTCCCATATATCTGTCACTCCCGTTGGGTCTTTCCCCAGGCGTTATCGACTTCCAGTGTTCTGTACGCCGCGCGTGTTTCTTCTTTTGTTCTATGTTCATTTATTTATTAATTAAATAGACTTCCTGAACTTGCTTCCCGACTCCCAGCGTACATGTTACACTGGGGAACTATAGAAAGCTTCATAATGTAAAATAATGTGACTGGTGGAATGAGGAATGCACTCTGTTTTATCTCCTAATGTAAATGAGTTGACTGCTTGTATTTACCTAAAAAGTAGATACAAATATAAACATGTATTGAACAACTTAAAAGTAATGGACAGTATTGACAGTAAATGGTATTGAAAAAACATCAACAAGAACTATAATGCTGCTGGGTTTTTCATGGTCAACACTTTCCTGTGTGTATCAAGTATGGTCGACAACCCAAAGTACATCCAGCCAAGCACCCTCAGTGTATTGGTTAACTCTAGACAGCACGGCTGTGTTATTTGGCCTTGAAACAGGCTCAGAATGACACCTTTCATCACAGACATTGGAAAACAAACTTTATATGTATATTAGTTCTTAATAGCGCACACAGCTCATGGGTTTGCTGGTAATATAACTCTAAATAACATGGCTGTCTTATTTTGCCCTGCAACTTGGAAAGGATGCCCCCTCTCCCAGCTGACGTTAGTCCTGGCAGATTTACGAGGAGATATCAAGTCAATGGGCTTTATCAGACCCTCTACTGAATCCCATTCAGGAAGAGTGGCAAGGAGAGGCGCGGGAGGAGAGGACAATTTAAGAGGGAGTGGATGAATTGACCTTTTCTTTTTCCGTCTCTTTCTTAGAGCTGCAATGACCTTTTCAAGCATGTATCAAATCCCTGGACCACCCCATCCACCCCTCATCTTCTCACCCCACACTGACCCACCCCCCCCATCTTCTCACCCATGAGGGGGCTTTTCATAATGAGTTTAATAATTTCCACCCACTCGCACCTCTCTCTCTATCTCTCTTTCTCTAACTCTCTCTCTCTCAAACTAAATCCCTTCTCTCTTTCTCTCACTCCCTCTTTCTCTTACTCACTCACTCACTCACTCACTCACTCACTCACTCACTCACTCACTCACTCACTCTTTCTCTAACTAACTCTATTCTCTCTTTCTCTCACTCCCTTTCTCTCTCTCTCTCTCTCTACCGCTCTCTCTTTCTCTAACTCTCTTTCTCTAACTTTCTCTCTCTCTCTCTCGCTCTCTCTCTCTCTCTCTCTCTCTCTCTCTCTCTCTCTCTCTCTCTCTCTCTCTCTCTCTCTCTACCGCTCTCTCTTTCTCTAACTAACTCTCTCACTCACTCACTCTACCTTTCTCTCTCTCCCACTCCCTCTTTCTCTCACTCCCTCTCTCTCACCTCTTCTATTTAATCTCTAGGTACATGTAGCTTCAGTGTGTGTGTGTGCTTGTGTTGTGTGACATGTTTACCCGACCTGAGTGTTGATGGGGGCAAGGCCTGCTGGTGTGTTAAATTAACTGTTACAGTGCCTCCCCTCAATGGCAAATTGACTCCTGAAACCGTAGCACACCTGGTAATTGTAATGCATACAAAAACACAAAACAAACAAACATATCTTGATTAGAAACACCTGGTGCTGGTGTTTGAAGAGCGCGTCCTGCGAATGAATTAAGTGATTCCAGACACGACACACTAACTGATTAATCATTCAGGTGCCTCTCAAAGTTTCTTGAGAACATTTTGTTGATGAACATAGCGAGGAGCTTGTCACAAACACTAGAGCAATACTCATTTGTCTGCACTTAGGAAGTATCTTGACTTCACAAGGATGTACCCAGCTGACTATGTCTATGGGTCCGGAGAGACACAACAGGTGTAGACTTTACTGTGAAATGCTTACTTACAAGTCCTTAATCAACAATGCAGTTCAAGATATGGAGTTAAGAAAATATTTACTAAATAAAGTAAAACATTTAATTAAAAGTAACATAATAAAATAACAATAACAAGGCTATATGCATGGGGTACCGGTACCGAGTCAATGTGTGGGGGTACAGGTTAGTCGAGGTAATTTGTACATGTAGGTAGGGGTAAAGTCACTATGCATAGATAATAAACAGCGAGTAGCAGCAGTGTAAAAAACAAATGGAGGGGTCAATGTAAATAGTCCAGGTGGCCATTTGATTAATTGTTCAGCAGTCTTATGGCTTGTGGGTAGAAGCTGTGCGTGCGGGCGGGCGTGCGTGAGAGAGAGGGGAGAAGAGAGAGGGGGAGAGAGAGTCTGACACACTTGAGAGCTCATCGTGATCAGAACAGCACCTCTTGTGGAGAGACGAGGTGTCAAGGTGTGCATCTGAAATGGCAACCTAGTCCAGAGTAGAGGTCGACCGATTAATCGGAATGGCCGATTAATTAGGGCCAATTTCAAGTTTTCATAACAATCGGAAATCGGTATTTTTGGGCGCCGATTTGACGATTTTTTTACATTAAAAAAATTATAATTTTTACACCTTTATTTAATCTTTATTTAACTCGGCAAGTCAGTTAAGAACACATTCTTATTTTCAATGACGGCCTAGGAACGGTGGGTTAACTGCCTCGTTCAGGGGCAGAAAGACAGATTTTCACCTTGTCAGCTCAGGGGGAGCTAATCTTGCAACCTTACACTTAACTAGTCCAACGCAATAACAACCTGCCTCTCTCTCGTTGCACTCCACGAGGAGCCTGCCTGTTCCGCAAATGCAGTAAGCCAAGGTAAGTTGCTAGCTAGCATTAAACTTATATTATAAAAAACAATCAATCATAATCACTAGTTAACTACACATGGTTGATGATATTACTAGATATGATCTAGCGTGTCCTGTGTTGCATATAATCTGACTGAGCATACAAGTATCTGACTGAGCGGTGGTAGGCAGAAGCAGGTGAGTAAACATTCATTCAAACAGCACTTTTGTGCGTTTTGCCAGCAGCTCTTCGTAGTGTGTCAAGCATTGTGCTGTTTATGACTTCAAACCTATCAACTCCCTAGATGAGGCTGGTGTGACCAAAGTGAAATGGCTGGCTAGTTAGCGCGCGCTAATAGCGCTTCAAACTTCACTCGCTCTGAGCTAAGGGGTGGTTGTTTCCCTTGCTCTGCATGGGTAACGCTGCTTCGATGTGGTGGCTGTTGTCGTTGTGTTGCTGGTTCGAGCCCAGGAAGAAGTGAGGAGAGGGACGGAACCTATACTGTTACACTGGCAATACTAAAGTGCCTATAAGAACATCCAATAGTCAAAGGTTAATGAAATACAAATGGTATAGAGGGAAATAGTCCTATAATAACTACAACCTAAAACTTCTTACCTGGGAATATTGAAGACTCATGTTAAAAGGAACCACCAGCTTTCATATGTTCTCATGTTCTGAGCAAGGAACTGAAACGTTAGCTTTCTTACATAGCACATATTGCACTTTTACTTTCTTCTCCAACACTTTGTTTTTGCATTATTTAAACCAAATTGAACATGTTTCATTATCTACTTGAGGCTAAATTGATTTTATTGATGTATTATATTAAGTTAAAATAAGTGTTAATTCAGTATTGTTGTAATTGTCATTATTACGCATACATTTTTTTAAACTATTATTATCATTTTTTTAAATTGGCCGATTAATCGTTATCGGCTTTTTTGGTCCTCCAATAATCGGTATCGGTATCGGCGTTGAAAAATCATAATCGGTCGATCTCTAGTCCATAGTATCAAGTCCACATCGCCGTGGATAGACGCTGCAGTAAAGCCACCCACTGATGTACACAATGTGACATCATCTAGCCTGGTTGGGGAGGCAGGGAGAGAGAGAGAGAGAGGGGTGGAGAGGTGATGACGAGGAGAGAGGGGTGGAGAGGTGATGACGAGGAGAGAGGGGTGGAGAGGTGATGACGAGGAGGGAGGGGTGGAGAGGTGATGAGGAGAGAGGGGTGGAGAGGTGATGATGAGGAGGGAGGGGTGGAGAGATGATGACGAGGAGAGAAGGGTGGAGAGGTGATGACGAGGAGAGAGGGGTTGAGAGGTGATGACGAGGAGGGAGGGGTGGAGAGGTGATGACAGGGGGAGGGAGGGGTGGCGAGGTGACGGGGAGGGAGGGATGGAGAGTTGACTGTGTCTGATAACAAGGGGATGGATGGAGAGTTGACTGTGTGTGATGACAGCGGGAGGGAGGGATGGAGAGTTGACTGTGTCTGATGACAGGGGGAGGGAGGGATGGAGAGTTGACTGTGTCTGATGACAGGGGGAGGGAGGGATGGAGAGTTGACTGTGTCTGATGACAGGGGGAGGGAGGGATGGAGAGTTGACTGTGTCTGATGACAGGGGGAGGGAGGGATGGAGAGTTGACTGTGTCTGATGACAGGGGGAGGGAGGGATGGAGAGTTGACTGTTTCTGATAACAGTGGGAGAGGGGGGGAGAGATGATAGTGGGGGAGGGAGGGGGGGAGAGGTGATTGCGGGTGATGGTGATGGAGGGGGGAGAGGTGACTGTAGGTCATGACAAGGGCTGGGATGGGTGGAAGGCAATTAGATTAATTTATACCAAGGCAGCGCTTGGCAAGGACGTAGGCAACTCCCTGCTGATCCAATGTAACACTAGAACGAAACCAAATGGCTCTCACTAGTGGAAAGCAGGGGGAGACATGGGGGAAACAAGGGGGAGACCAGGGGAGACATGGGGGAGGCATGGGGGAGTCTTGTGGGAGACCAGGGGAGACATGGGGGAGACCAGGGGAAGCATGGGGGAGACCAGGGGAGACATGGGGGAGACCAGGAGAGGCATGGGTGAGACCAGGGGAGGCATGGGGGAGACCAGGGGAGACATGGGGGAGACCAGGGGAGACATGGGGGAGACCAGGGGAGACATGGGGGAGACCGGGGGTGACATGGGGGAGACCGGGGGTGGCATGGGGGAGACCGGGGGTGACATGGGGGAGACCGGGGGAGGCATGGGGGAGACCGGGGGAGGCATGGGGGAGACCAGGGGAGGCATGGTGGAGACCAGGGGAGACATGGGGGAGACCAGGGGAGACATGGGGGAGACCAGGGGAGACATGGGGGAGACCAGGGGAGACATGGGGGAGACCAGGGGAGGCATGGGGGAGACCAGGGGAGGCATGGGGGAGACTGGGGGTGACATGGGGGAGGCATGGGGGAGACCGGGGGAGACCAGGGGAGACATGGGGGAGACCAGGTGAGACATGGGGAGACCAGGGGAGGCATGGGGGAGACCAGGGGTGACCAGGTGAGACATGGGGGAGACCCGGTGAGACATGGGGGAGACCAGGTGAGGCATGGGGGAGACCAGGGGAGGCATGGTGGAGACCAGGGGAGACATAGGGGAGACCAGGGGAGACATGGGGGAGACCAGGGGAGACATGGGGAGGCATGGGGGAGACCAGGGGAGGCATGGGGGAGACTAGGTGAGACATGGGGGAGACATGGGGGAGACCAGGGGAGACATGGGGGAGACCAGGGGAGACATGGGGGAGACCAGGGGAGACATGGGGGAGACCAGGGGAGACCAGGGGAGACCAGGTGAGACATGGGGGAGACCAGGTGAGACATGGGGGAGGCGGGGGAAGGCAGGGGGAGACATGGGGGAGGCGAGAGGAGGGCATCTGGTCCACATTCACCCAGTGTTTTATAGTGAGATGAGACCAGTGTTTTATAGTGAGATGAGACCAGTCTTTTATAGTGTGATGAGACCAGTGTTTTATAGTGAGATGAGACTAGTGTTTTATATTGAGATGAGACCAGTGTTTTATATTGAGATGAGACTTGTGTTTTATATTGAGATGAGACCAGTGTTTTATATTGAGATGAGATGAGACCAATGTTTTATAGTGAGATGAGACCAGTGTTTTATAGTGAGATGAGACCAGTGTTTTATAGTGAGATGAGACCAATGTTTTATAGTGAGATGAGACCAATGTTTTATATTGAGATGAGACCAATGTTTTATAGTGAGATGAGACCCGTGTTTTATAGTGAGATGAGATGAGACCAGTGTTTTATAGTGAGATGAGACCAGTGTTTTATAGTGAGATGAGACCAATGTTTTATAGTGAGATGAGACCAATGTTTTATAGTGAGATGAGACCAATGTTTTATAGTCAGATGAGACCAGTGTTTTATAGTGAGATGAGACTAGTGTTTTATAGTGAGATGAGACCAGTGTTTTATATTGAGATGAGACCAGTGTTTTATATTGAGATGAGACCAGTGTTTTATAGTGAGATGAGATGAGACCAGTGTTTTATATTGAGATGAGATGAGACCAGTGTTTTATAGTGAGATGAGACCAGTGTTTTATAGTGAGATGAGACCAGTGTTTTATAGTGAGATGAGACCAGTGTTTTATAGTGAGATGAGACCAGTGTTTTATAGTGAGATGAGACCAGTGTTTTATAGTGAGATGAGACCAGTGTTTTATATTGAGATGAGACCAATGGCTTGGGAGCAAAGTGTCCGTCCAGCTGTGATTTTCAGGATAATAATTGTACGGATTTAGGAAACATAGAAACAGGAGGAGGGTAAGGGCCCCCCCACCAGGCAATGGCAGGCAATTAGTGAAGTAAGTAAGTAAATAATATAAGCCATATTGAGACCAGAAGGATATCAGACTCAGTGGAAAGGTGCATGACAAATGCTATTTGCCCAAGAACAGCAGTTAGCCAACCTGTTGACGAGTAGATTTACATGCACACTAATAAATCGATATTAAACTGATTATGACAGTAGGCTGAGTATGGCATTAGACATTTAAACAACTTACTCTGATTATCTTAATCAGCGTAAGGTAAAAATCAAAGTAAGCATACGCCGATTAAGACACTTGGTTTTCTGAGCAACCTTTAGAATTATTAGGACATGTAAACACCTTCATCAGAGTTCTAGCTGTGTATTTGACATGTAAACACCTTCATCAGAGTTCTAGCTGTGTATTTGACATGTAAACACCTTCATCAGAGTTCCAGCTGTGTATTTGACATGTAAACACCTTCATCAGAGTTCCAGCTGTGTATTTGATCTACACATGTGTTAACACTTGCAGGGCAAGCTTCCTTCTTTTGCACGAGTGAAGTCAGTTTGGAAAAACTGAAACCATGCACCTTAGAAATAGTTTTCACATACAAACTTTATATGTCCGACCTCAGAATCTGATCAAACGCTTTCTTGAACTGCACTGTTGAATAAGGGCAAGTAAGTATGCATTTCACGGTAAGGTCCACACATGCTGTATTCGGCGCAGGTGACAAATAAAGTTTGATTTGAAATCAAGCTCACGGGTCGGCCCTACGTGTATGAGTGGCGTTGTGGGTGGAGCTGTTAAACTACCATCACCAACAGGCCAGACACTCCCCTGGTGTTTGACAGTTAGGCAGCCGTTGGGCATTGAAGGGGAACTGACTTGAGTGATGACACAGAGGGTTAGTGATGATGAGCTGGGAGACACAGGAGAGAGGTGACACTAATGGACTCCCACTCCGAGCTACCCTGGCGCACACACACAATCACATGCACACAGACACACACAGACACACACACACATTTCTCTGTTTAGAGCATAGGATACATAGCTTCAACTGACCACAGAGATTAGAGTTTAATGCATCCTCCTGAATGGCACCACATGTAAACCTAAGAATGTAGAATTAACAAAAGAGGCAAGACACTATGGATGCTGAACACTGTATGTGGGAGAGTCAGGGGACATGAAGCAGATGGCTTCTCACCAGTATGACAGCTAGTGTTTCTCTCTGGAAAGGGAACGTGGGATACCTAGTCAGTTGAACAGTTGGTGTGTTGGAGGAGTTTTGCTGTGTATAAGGAGTTTTGCTGTGTAGGAGGAGTAGTGCTGTGTAGGAGGAGTTTTGCTGTGTGGGAGGAGTTGGTTTCCCCTGGTTTCTTCCTAGGTTCCTTCCTTTCTAGGGAGTTTTTCCTAGCCACCGTGCTTCTACATCTGCATTGTTTGCTGTTTGGGGGTTTTAGGCTGAGTTTCTGTATAGCACTTTGTGACATGGGCTTTATAAATGCATTTGATTAATTGATTTATTGTCCTAGCACCACACGGCCAGGTCTCTGACCTCCTCCCTATAGGCTGTGTCGTTGTTATCGTTGATCAGGCCTACCATTGTTGTGTCATCGGCAAACTTAATAATGGTGTTGGACTCGTGCCTGGCTGTGCATTCATGAGTGAACAGGGAGTACAGGAGGGGACTGAGCACGCACCCCTGAGGGGCCCCTGTGTTGAGGATCAGCGTGGCAGATGTGTTGTTACCTACCCTTACCACCTGGGGGTGGCCCGTCAGGAAGTCCAGGATCCAGTTGCAGAGGGAGGTGTTTAGTCCCAGGGTCCTAAGCGTATTGATGAGCTTTGAGGGCACTACGGTGTTGAACGCTGAGCTGTAGTCATTGAATAGCATTCTCACATAGGTGTTCCTTTTGTCCAGGTGGGAAAGGGCAGTGTGGAGTACAATAGAAATTGCATCATCTGTGGATCTGTTGGGGTGGTATGCAAATTGGAGTGAGTCTAGGGTTTCTGGGATAATGGTGTTGATGTGAGCCATGACCAGCCTTTCAAAGCACTGGCTGCAGACGTGAGTGCTACCTACGGGTCTGTAGTCATTTAGGCAGGTTACCTTAGTGTTCTTGGGCGCAGGCACTGTGGTGGTCTGCTTAAAACATGTTGGTATTACAGACTGGGACAGGGAGAGGTTGAAAATGTCAGTGAAGACACTTGCCAGTTGGTAAGTGCATGCTTGCAGTACACATCCTGGTAATCGTCCTGGCCCTGCGGCCTTGTGAATGTTGACCTGTTTAAAGGTCTTACTCACATCGGCTGCGGAGAGCGTGATCACACAGTCTTCAGGAACAGCGGTGCTCTCATGCATGTTTCTGTGCCATTTGCACAGAAGTAGTTTAGCTTGTGTCACTGGGCAGCTCTCGGCTGTGCTTCCCTTTGTAGTCTGATGGTTTGCAAGCCCTGCCACATCCGACGAGCATCAGAGCCGGTGTAGAACGATTCGATATTTGTCCTGTATTGATGCTTTGCCTGTTTGATGGTTCGTCAGAGGGCATCTCGCTCCTTGAAAGTGGCAGCTCTGGCCTTTAAGTGTGGATGTTGCCTGTAATCCATGGCTTCTGTTTGGGGTATGTACGTACGGTCACTGTGGGGACGACGTCATCTATGCACTTACTGATGAAGCCAATGACTAATGTGGTGTACAGTACTCCTCAATGCCATTGGAGGAATCACAGAACATATTCCAGTCTGGTGTGTAGGATGAGTTCTGGTGTGTGTAGGAGGAGTTCTGGTGTGTGTAGGAGGAGTTCTGGTGTGTGTAGGAGGAGTTCTGGTGTGTGTAGGAGGAGTTCTGGTGTGTGTAGGAAGAGTTTTGGTGTGTGTAGGAGGAGTTCTGGTGTGTGTAGGAGGAGTTCTGGTGTGTGTAGGAGGAGTTCTGGTGTACTGCAGCACTGCTCTCTGTTTCTCCTTCTGAAATAGATTCTACTGCCTGAGGAATGTATTCAGTGGGCTGGTAAAAATGGCTTATCTCTTGTTTAGGGAACTTGAAACATCTTAAGTGTTGATATGAATAATCAATCAATCAAATGTATCCATAGAGACCTTTTTTACATCAGCAGATGTCACAAAGTGCTTTTTCAGAAACCCAGCCTAAAACCCCAAAGAGCAAACAATACAGATGTAGAAGCACAGTGGCTAGGAAAAACTCCCTAGAAAGGCAGGAACCTAGGAAGAAACCTAGAGAGGAACCAGGCTCTAAGGGGTGGCCAGTCCTCTTCTGGCTGTACTGGGTAGAGAGGAACCAGGCTCTGAGGGGTGGCCAGTCCTCTTCTGGTTGTACTGGGTAGAGAGGAACCAGGCTCTGAGGGGTGGCCAGTCCTCTTCTGGCTGTACTGGGTAGAGAGGAACCAGGCTCTGAGGGGTGGCCAGTCCTCCTCTGGCTGTACTGGGTAGAGAGGAACCAGGCTCTGAGGGGTGGCCAGTCCTCTTCTGGCAGTACTGGGTAGAGAGGAACCAGGCTCTGAGGGGTGGCCATTCCTCTTCTGGCTGTACTGGGTAGAGAGGAACCAGGCTCTGAGGGGTGACCAGTCCTCTTCTGGTTGTACTGGGTAGAGAGGAACCAGGCTCTGAGGGGTGGCCAGTCCTCTTCTGGCTGCTGGATGAAGATAAGATAGTATTGCCTTAGATTTAAATATTTAACAGTTTCATGTTTAACATGATTTGGGTACATCAAACATAATGCAACATTTACATTAGTGATAACCATTTGGCTTATAATACTCTTGTTAAGCATTATTATCTCAGTGGAAGTGAAATGTACAAAAACATTTGTAATTCAATTAGAAACGAGCGTCTCTCGCTCGAGTTTCTAATGCTATTGGACTTTCAAATAGATTTTGCAATCGCAATAAATTACCTTTCCACTTTCTCTGTGTCGACTGGCGATTCCCCCTGCATTGACGAGGAATTGATTTCTTTTGACAAAAGACTTGGAGTTTTAAAGAGCCTTTGTCACGATCTCATTGAAATGCGCCTCATTATAAAACTAAGGGCCTTCAGAACTGTGTCGGTGTGATTGCAGCACAATAAAGTCCTCAAAGCCTCATCTCTGCTTGCTGCCTCAAGCTGTCTATCTCACCCCCAACTCCTATACAGATTACGATCTTAATTTGACCAGTTTCTCACCGCAGGCAAATCATCTGAAATGTTAAAGTGGAAATTACAAACTTTATTGCGGCAGGTAGCCTAGTGGTTAGAGTGGAGGGGCGGCAGGTAGCCTAGTGGTTAGAGTGGAGGGGCGGTAGGTAACCTAGTGGTTAGAGTGGAGGGGCGGCAGGTAGCCTAGTGGTTAGAGTGGAGGGGCGGTAGGTAGCCTAGTGGTTAGAGTGGGGGGGCGGCAGGTAGCCTAGTGGTTAGAGTGGAGGGGCGGTAGGTAGCCTAGTGGTTAGAGTGGAGGGTCGGCAGGTAGCCTAGTGGTTAGAGTGGAGGGGCGGCAGGTAGCCTAGTGGTTAGAGTGGAGGGGCGGCAGGTAGCCTAGTGGTTAGAGTGGAGGGGCGGCAGGTAGCCTAGTGGTTAGAGTGGAGGGGCGGCAGGTAGCCTAGTGATTAGAGTGGAGGGGCGGCAGGTAGCCTAGTGGTTAGAGTGGAGGGGCGGCAGGTAGCCTAGTGGTTAGAGTGGTGGGGCGGTAGGTAGCCTAGTGGTTAGAGTGGAGGGGCGGCAAGTAGCCTAGTGATTAGAGTGGAGGGGCGGCAGGTAGCCTAGTGGTTAGAGTGGGGAGGCGGCAGGTAGTCTAGTGGTTAGAGTGGGGGGGGCGGCAGGTAGTCTAGTGGTTAGAGTGGAGGGGCGGTAGGTAGTCTAGTGGTTAGAGTGGAGGGGCGGCAAGTAGCCTAGTGATTAGAGTGGAGGGGCGACAGGTAGCCTAGTGGTTAGAGTGGGGAGGCGGCAGGTAGTCTAAGGGTTAGAGTGGGGGGGGGCAGGTAGCCTAGTGGTTAGAATGGAGGGGCGGCAGGTAGCCTAGTGGTTAGAGTGGAGGAACGGCAGGTAGTCTAGTGGTTAGAGTGGAGGGGCGGCAGGTAGCCTAGTGGTTAGAGTGGAGGGGCGGCAGGTAGCCTAGTGGTTAGAGTGGGGGGGCGGCAGGTAGTCTAGTGGTTAGAGTGGGGGGGCGGCAGGTAGCCTAGTGGTTAGAGTGGAGGGGCGGTAGGTAGCCTAGTGGTTAGAGTTGAGGGGCGGCAGGTAGCCTAGTGGTTAGAGTGGAGGGGCGGCAGGTAGCCTAGTGGTTAGAGTGGAGGAACGGCAGGTAGTCTAGTGGTTAGAGTGGAGGGGCGGCAGGTAGCCTAGTGGTTAGAGTGGAGGGGCGGCAGGTAGCCTAGTGGTTAGAGTGGGGGGGCGGCAGGTAGTCTAGTGGTTAGAGTGGGGGGGCGGCAGGTAGCCTAGTGGTTAGAGTGGAGGGGCGGTAGGTAGCCTAGTGGTTAGAGTTGAGGGGCGGCAGGTAGCCTAGTGGTTAGAGTGGAGGGGCGGCAGGTAGCCTAGTGGTTAGAGTGGAGGGGCGGCAGGTAGCCTAGTGGTTAGAGTGGAGGAACGGCAGGTAGTCTAGTGGTTAGAGTGGAGGGGCGGCAGGTAGCCTAGTGGTTAGAGTGGAGGGGCGGCAGGTAGCCTAGTGGTTAGAGTGGGGGGGCGGCAGGTAGTCTAGTGGTTAGAGTGGGGGGGCGGCAGGTAGCCTAGTGGTTAGAGTGGAGGGGCGGTAGGTAGCCTAGTGGTTAGAGTTGAGGGGCGGCAGGTAGCCTAGTGGTTAGAGTGGAGGGGCGGCAGGTAGCCTAGTGGTTAGAGTGGAGGAACGGCAGGTAGTCTAGTGGTTAGAGTGGAGGGGCGGCAGGTAGCCTAGTGGTTAGAGTGGAGGGGCGGCAGGTAGCCTAGTGGTTAGAGTGGGGGGGCGGCAGGTAGTCTAGTGGTTAGAGTGGGGGGGCGGCAGGTAGCCTAGTGGTTAGAGTGGAGGGGCGGTAGGTAGCCTAGTGGTTAGAGTTGAGGGGCGGCAGGTAGCCTAGTGGTTAGAGTGGAGGGGCGGCAGGTAGCCTAGTGGTTAGAGTGGAGGGCCAGTAACCGGAAGGTTGCTGGATTGAATCCCCGAGCTGACAAGGTACAAATCTGTCGTTCAGCCCCTGAACAAGGCAGTTAACCCACTGATCTCCGGGCACTGTGGATTTCGATCCACAGTGCCCGCACCTCTCTGATTCAAGCAACCCACCACGCTTCTCTGATTCAGAGGGGTTGGGTTAACCTCTCTGATCTCCCCATCCCGGATCCGGTATCAGGAATACAGACTCAAGCTCATTACCATAACGCAACGTTAACTATTCATGAAAATCGCAAATGAAATGAAATAAATATGCCATCTCTCAAGCTTAGCCTTTTGTAAACAACACTGTCATCTCAGATTTTCAAAATATGCTTCTCAACCATAGGAAAACAATAATTTGTGTAAAAGTAGCTAGCTAGCGTAGCATTTAGCGTTAGCATTAGCGTTAGCATCCAGCACGCAACATTTCAACAAAAACATAAAAGCCTTCAAATAAAATAATTTACCTTTGAAGAACTTCTGATGTTTTCAATGAGGATACTCTCAGTTAGATAGCAGATGCTCAGTTTTTCCAAAAAGATTCTTTGTTTTTTTAGAAATAGCTCCGTTTTATACATCACATTTGGCTACCAAAAAAACCCGAAAATTCAGTCCTCAAAACGCAAACTTTTTTCCAAATTAACTCCATAATATCGACTGAAAACATGGCAAACGTTGTTTAGAATCAATCCTCAAGGTGTTTTTCACATATCTCTTCATTGATATATCGTTCTTGGAAGCATGGTTTCTCCCCTCAATCAAATGGAAAAGTACAAGCAGCTGGCAATTGCGCACCGAATTCCACGCAGGACACCAGGCGGACACTTGGAAAATGTAGTCTCTTATGGTCAATCTTCCAATGATATGCCTACAAATACGTCACAATGCTGCTAACACCTTGGGGGAACGACAGAAAGTGTAGGCTCATTCCTTGCGCAATCACAGCCATATAAGGAGACAATGGAAAACAGAGCTTCAGAAATTCTGCTCATTTCCTGGTTGACGCATCATCTTGGTTTCGCCTGTAGAATGAGTTCTGGGGCACTTACAGACAATATCTTTGCAGATTCTGAAACTTCCGAGTGTTTTCTTTCAAAAACTGTCAAGAATATGCATAGTCGAGCATCTTTTCGTAACAAAATATCGCGCTTAAAACGGGAACGTTTTTTATCCAAAAATGAAATAGCGCCCCTAGAGATCAAAGAGGTTAAATACAGAAGTCACATTTCAGTTGAAGGCATTCAGATGTACAACTGGGACACTAAAAATGTGCATTTCCTGCTGTACAGGACATTTCTCACAAAGACAGGGGGATCAAATGAACATCCTACATCTGTATGAATAGTTCAAATGTCTCATATATCTAGCCGTACTGAAGTCTAAACACCCCCACAGATTCAAACGCTAGCCAAACACCAACTCCTCACTCACTCACTGAATCACACCTCCAGCAGGAGGCTGGGATCTAGTGATTGTAGTGCAGCTAATAATAGTCCATGAAAGCCTAGCATCTCGTCTAGACTCTATTGTGGAGAGCACGGGGCCTTTAGCGGTGAATGCTACAATGCTAATGTGATCTGTGATGCTGTGTTCATGAAGCTTCTTATCGCTGCCTGCCTTCCTCAGGGCCGCCGTATGTGTGTGTGTGTGTGTGTGTGTGTGTGTGTGTGTGTCAGCCACCCATCAGCTTGTTGTCAGCGCAGGGCTTATCGGAGGAGCTCCAGAGAGTGACCTGTGGAGTGACACACAGCACGCTGTCTCACCTCTGGGTCTTTGAGTCCACCCCCCCCCCGATCATCCAGGTCCCATGGCCTTCCTCAGCATCACTCATCCATCCATCCAGACACACACACAAACAAATACACCCACACACAGTCGCCACCACACACACCCTTCTCCGGGTCAGAGCAGAGGTAAAGAGTCTGGGAATGGGGATAAAAATGACGGATCATCCACAGGAAGACCACGTGATGTAGGTACCTCCTCTATCAACTAGACATCAGATGGGCAGGAACTGTTCTGCTCTGACTCTGGCCTATTCCTCAAAATGTCACCAGAGATGGTGGAGTCTGATATGTTAAGGCCAGGCGCGAGGGGAAAGAGGACGCTGACTGGTCTTCTTGAATGGTTGTATGGTGTAGATAAGAGGGTGAATCGTCCTACCCTATTCCTCCAGGTCCTCTCGTATTTCGCTAGTGTTATAAAGCAAAGAGAAGAGAAGAGAGACAACCTTGTTTCTCCTCTCACCATCCACTAGCTACATTAAAAAAAACAGCAAACAAATGGGAACTGCTGTTACTTTTACCTCTTTGGATTAGGACCAAGAAAGAGTTTGTTTGCTGATTATTATCATGTGATTAAAGACACATTGTATCCAGAAGGTCACACTGTTTCCTTTCAGGAAAGCACATTCATTATCAAATGGTTTCAAAGCTGTTTTCAGTACTTTATAGATATCAGCGTATGTCAAATCAAATCAAAGTTTTTTTTGTCACGTGTGGCAAATACAAGAGGTGTAGTCCTTACAGTGAAATGCTGAATAAAAGAGGTGTAGTAGACCTTACAGTGAAATGCTGAATACAACAGGTGTAGTAGACCTTACAGTGAAATGCTGAATACAAGAGGTGTAGTAGACCTTACAGTGAAATGCTGAATACAACAGGTGTAGTAGACCTTACAGTGAAATGCTGAATACAACAGGTGTAGTAGTCCTTACAGTGAAATGCTGACTTACAGGCTCTACCAATAGTGCAAATGGTATGGTATCAATTGTGTAATGTTAGTATCTGACATCTTTGCTTGAGGCTACCGGTGGCTTAACACAACTCACATACTACATCTTAACACAACACAGATACTGGTAGGTGATACTTGGGTCATTGTGTAGATAAATGTGGCGGTCAGTTAGCCCCACCCCCTCTCGTTGAGGTGTTGAAATAGGGTTTCTCTCACCTCAAATAGTCATATTTTAATCGGTCCAGAAGATGTCTTCTTGATAATATGCTAATGAGTTGTGAGGGTCCTTCTGTCTGGGTAAGCACAGCTGATTCACTGAGTGGAGGTGGGGGACACAGCAGTATGTGTCCCAGTACCGGGGCTCTTTGTTTTAGATCACGTTCAAGGAATGAAGGCCATGGTGTTGGACCTGGTGTCACGGACACACACACACGGACACACACACACACACACACGGACACACACAAACACACACGGACACACACACACACGGGCACACACGGACACACACAAACACGGACACACAACCATGCATTTCATTAAATCATAAACAATCCGCACTGTCTGGATTTATGCTGCGAATTAAATAGCACTATAGCTTCTCTGTAATGTATTTATACGGACAGGTTGTACATGCTCATGGTCACTGCCGTTAATAATGAGCCTATCAGAGTCAAATGTGCAGGAATTTGTTTCTAAAGAACCTTTGATTCATGTTAATTTGGCGCTGTACAACTGAGGAGTGGAAAAACATCCCGAACGAATCCCGGTTATGGGATGGCAGAGTCAGGAGTTGGTGTAAGCTGCTTGAATCCATGAAGCTTCCTGGTGTCAACGGTACGGGCTGGTGGAGTTGGTGAGTCCATGAAGCTTCCTGGTGTCAACGGTATGAGTTGGTGAGTCCATGAAGCTTCCTGGTGTCAACGGTATGGGCTGGTGGAGTTGGTGAGTCCATGAAGCTTCCTGGTGTCAACGGTACGGGCTGGTGGAGTTGGTGAATCCATGTAGCTTCCTGGTGTCAACGGTATGGGCTGGTGGAGTTGGTGAGTCCATGAAGCTTCCTGGTGTCAACGGTACGGGCTGGTGGAGTTGGTGAGTCCATGAAGCTTCCTGGTGTCAACGGTACGGGCTGGTGGAGTTGGTGAATCCATGAAGCTTCCTTGTGTCAACGGTACGGGCTGGTGGAGTTGGTGAGTCCATGAAGCTTCCTGGTGTCAACGGTACGGGCTGGTGGAGTTGGTGAATCCATGAAGCTTCCTGGTGTCAACGGTATGGGCTGGTGGAGTTGGTGAGTCCATGAAGCTTCCTGGTGTCAACGGTACGGGCTGGTGGAGTTGGTGAGTCCATGAAGCTTCCTGGTGTCAACGGTACGGGCTGGTGGAGTTGGTGAATCCATGAAGCTTCCTGGTGTCAACGGTACGGGATGGTGGAGTTGGTGAGTCCATGAAGCTTCATGGTGTCAACGGTACGGGCTGGTGGAGTTGGTGTACCACCGTGATGCGTGATGCCGTCACGTCAGCTTTGACAAACATCCCTGTAGACGTTTCCGACTTGTAAAACCCATGCCCCGAATAATTCAGGTTGTTCTGTAGGCAAAGGGAGGTTCGACCCAGTACTAGATTGGTGTACCCAATAAATTGTCAGAGTGTATGTGTAACAGACGTCACTGGATCTGCAGTGACTACAGCTACAGTTTCCTAATATCCATAGACGACTTCATAATTCAACAATTGATTCACCGACAAGACAAAAAACACCCAATTTTTTTCACGATTATTAATTTATTTTCTCTAAAAGTGGCAACAGGTGTCCATTTTGACCTTAAGGGGTCAAAAATGTCATAATTCCAAGAGAAAAAAACACCATATAACACGATTTCTGTTTTAATATGGAGGAAAGTATCTCTCTTTCATATACTAATATATTAAGGGATGAGAGGAGATGTGAGGAGAGGGAGAGGGGATGAAAGGAGAGGAGAGGGTGAGGGGATGAAAGGAGATGATAGGAGAGTTGAGAGGGGATGAAAGGAACGGAGAGGTGATGAGAGTCGAGGGAGTGGAGAGAGAGAGGGGATGAAAGGAGAGGAGAGGTGATGAGAGTCGAGGGAGAGGGAGAGGGGATGAAAGGAGACGATAGGAGAGTTGAGGAGAGGGAGAGTGGGTGAAAGGAGAGGAGAGGGGATGAAAGGAGACGATAGGAGAGTTGAGGAGAGGAAGAGTGGGTGAAAGGAGAGGAGAGGTGATGAAAGGAGAGGAGAGGAGAGGAGAGGGAGAGGGGAAGAAAGGAGATGATTGGAGAGTTGAGAGGGAGAGTGGGTGAGAGGAGAGGGGATGAAAGGAGAGGATAGGTGATGAGAGTCGAGGGAGAGGGGATGAAAGGAGAGGAGAGGTGATGAGAAGAGAGGATGAAAGGAGAGGAGAGGTGATGAGAGGAGAGGGGATGAAAGGAGAGGAGAGGAGAGGTGATGAGAGGAGAGGGGATGAAAGGAGAGGGGATGAAAGGAGAGGAGAGGAGAGGTGATGAGAGGAGAGGGGATGAAAGGAGAGGGGATGAAAGGAGAGGAGAGGTGATGAGAGGAGAGGGGATGGAAGGAGAGGAGAGGAGAGGTGAGGAGAGGAGAGGAGAGGGAGAGGGGAAGAAAGGAGATGATAGGAGAGTTGAGAGGGAGAGTGGGTGAAAGGAGAGCAGAGGGGATGAAAGGAGAGGATAGGTGATGAGAGTCGAGGGAGAGAGGATGAAAGGAGAGGTGATGAGAGGAGAGGGGATGAAAGGAGAGGTGATGAGAGGAGAGGTGATGAGAGGAGAGGGGATGAAAGGAGAGGAGAGGGGATTAAAGGAGAGGGGATGAAAGGAGAGGAGAGGAGAGGTGATGAGAGGAGAGGTGATGAGAGGAGAGGTGATGAGAGGAGAGGAGAGGGGATGAGAGGAGAGGGGATGAGAGGAGAGGAGACGGGATGAAAGGAGACGATAGGAGAGTTGAGGAGTTGGAGAGGGATGAAATGAGAGGATAGTTGAGGGAGAGGGGATGAAAGGTGAGGAGAGGACAGGGAGAGGGGATGTGAGGAGAGTTGTGTAGAGGTGAGAAGGAATGGAAGGTGAAGAGTGGGAGAGATGATGAAAGGAAATGAGAGGGAGAAGGGATGAAAGGAGATGAGAGGGAGAGGCCTATAAATAACTGATTTCATGACCTAAAACACCCCCATTTTTATACGATTTATTAATTTACACTAAAAGCGGCATTTTGACCTTAAGGGTCAAAAATGTCATCATTCTGAGATAGAAAAAAACATTTACCATGATTTCTTTTTTAATATGGAATAATTAAAAATAATCTCTTTCATATACTAAAATGTTGACTCAATGGTGCACTTTGTGATTTATAGCACCAAATGTGGCACAGAGGTAGATGTATGTACCCTGAAATGATATACAGGGCCTTCAATAAGTTTTCATGCCCATTGACTTATCCACATTTTGTTGTGTTACAACATGAATTTAAAATGGATGATTACATCTCACCCATCTACACGCAATACCCCATAATGACAAAGAGAAAACAAACATGTTTTTAGAAATTGTTGTAGATTGCAAATAAAATACAGAAATATCTCATTTATATAAGTATTGACTAGACTCGCAGCTGTAAATCACATGATTACAGCTGTGAGTCTTTCTGGGTAAGTCTCCAAGTGTTTTGCACACCTGGATTGTACAATATTCGCACATTATTCTTTAAAAAATTCTTCAAGCTCTGTCAAGTTGATTGTTGATCATTGCTAGACAGCCATTTTCAAGTCTTGCCTTAGATTTTCAAGCCAATTTAAGTCAAAACTGTAACTAGTGGCGCAGTGGCCTAAGGCACGGCATCTTAGTACTAGAGGCGTCACTACAGACACCCTGGTTCGAATCCAGGCTGTATCACAATTGGTAGTCCCATAGGGTGGCACATAATTAGCCCAGCGTCGTCCGGGTTTGGCCGGTGTAGGCCATCATTGCAAATAAGAATTTGTTCTTAACTGACTTAACTGACTTGCCTAGTTATTGTCCTGTAGGATTTTGCCTGTGCTTAGGTCTATTCCATTTATTTTTATCCACCCAAAAAACTCCCTAGTCCTTGCCGACAAGAATACCTATAACACGATGCAGCCATCACCATGCTTGAAAACATGAAGAGTGGTACTCAGGGATGTGTTGTGTTGGATTTGCTTTGTGTTCAGGACATATCACAGCCATTCAGCTCTGTGACTGTTTTAAAGTCACCAGTGGCCTCATGGTGAAATCCCTGTTGTTTCCTTCCTCTCCGGCAACTGAGTTAGGAAGGACGCCTGTATCTTTGTAGTAACTGGGTGTATTGATACACCATCCTTAGTGTAATTAATAGTTACAGCCTGAATGTAAAACATGTATTACATTGAGATTTTGTGTCACTGGTCTACACACAATACCCCATAATATCAAAGTGGAATTATATTTTTAGAAATTTGAAAACGGTTATAAAAAATGAAAAGCAGAACTGTCAAGTCAATAAGTATTTAACCTCTTTGTTATGGCAAGTAAGTTCAGGAAACATTTTGCTTATCAAGTCACATAAGAAGTTGTATGTTTTAACATGATTTGTGAATGACTACCTCATCTCTGTACTATGTACACACATACAGTTAATTGTAAGGTCCCTCAGTCGAGCAGTGAATGTCAAACGCAGATTCAACCACAAAGACCAGTGAGGATTTCCAATCTCTCGCAAATAAAGGGCATCTATTGGTAGATGGGTAAAAAAAAAAAATCAGATATTGAATATCCCTTTTGAGAATGCTGAAGCACAACAACATGTGGGAAAAGTCAAGGGGTGTGAATACTTTCTGAAGGCACTGTAGTTCAGGAAGGCCTTGACAATGCTCCATGTGACTGCCAGTTAGGTAAATAATACTATATGTTGATAGTGGCATATATCATTTCTGAAGGCACTGTAGATATGGATCCACCCCAGATTTGGCCCCTGGGGGGGTGTCAGCCACTAAAAAATAATTATAGTAAAAGATCTCAAGAGTCTCATCTTCCAGATGCATTTGGAACTAAATTGGTAGGTCATAACATTCCAAAGTTAGAGCTAAAAGCACAATGGGACTGGCGCCCATAGCGCCATCTTAGGTTGTACCGGTGTGTGAAATGACAGTTTATCAACCTCTATGTATCACAGAAACACAACACTTTGAATGAATAACAGAAACATTTTCATCACAAGATGCTATGGATGAAATTTAACAAAACATAAAAATGGTTACTTCTTGACAGTGTCTCTTTGCAATCATGACCAATTATGGGTAAAAAAATAACCCCAGTTGGCACGTTTAAGATACGTATGTTGATGCTTTCAGGTTTAAGTATTCGAATGTAGAGGAAATGTCTGTCACTATTAAGTAAACAGGCTCAGACATTTTATAGGTCTATGCTATTATGTTTTCTTACAAAGAGAAAAACATATGTACTTCATTTCCCACAACAGGGTAATGTGATGGGCAGTCACTGTACAGTGACTTCACAAAGTATTCACACCCCTTGACTTTTTCCCTTGAGTAATTCTCTTTTTTTCCTTAAGCACATGTTCAAAAGAAACACGTCTGAGATATAACTGATCCTAGCCTGGCGTTCACTTTCTCCCTCCAGTACACAGGGACAGTATTGTAGTTACAGTATTTATGTCTGATACAGCTCCAGTGATTATTAGTTATGACTCCTTTTTTCTTTACATTGTGTAATAAGGAATATTTAATTCCAGCAAGAGATGCAAATCTGAGAGTGAATCAGATTAAATATTCTCTTAATTTCATTGACTGGATAACCTGGAGAGGAGAGGGAAATGGAGAGGGGATGAAATGGAGATGGGATGAAAGGTAGAGGGGATGAAAGGAGAGGAGAGGGAGATAAGAGGGGTGAAAGGAGAGGAGAGGGAGATAAGAGGGGTGAAAGGAGAGGAGAGGGAGATAAGAGGGGTGAGGTGAGGGAGAGGGGATGAAAGGTAGAGGGGATGGAAGGAGAGGAGAGGGAGATAAGAGGGGTGAGGTGAGGGAGAGGGGATGAAAGGTAGAGGGGATGAAAGGAGAGGAGAGGGAGATAAGAGGGGTGAGGTGAGGGACAGGGGATGAAAGGAGAGGAGAGGTAACACCAGATAGTTTAGGGAATGACATAGATGTTCACAGATTTTGCCTGACTCCATCTGTACCTTAATCTCCATCTTTATCTTGTTTTAGATACTAGTCTGGAAAATATTGTTTTCAGAATTCTTTGTACATGTACACTACCGTTCAAAAGTTTGGGGTCACTTAGAAATGTCCTTGTTTTTTAAAGAAAAGCATGTTTTTTGTCCGTTAAAATAACATCAAATTGATCAGAAATACAGTGTAGACATTATATCTACATAGGCCCATTATCAGCAACCATCACTCCTGTGTTCCAATGGCACGTTTTGTTAGCTAATCCAAGTTTATCATTTTAAAAGGCTAATTGATCATTAGAAAACCCTTTTTTGCAATTATGTTAGCACAACCGAAAACTGTTGTCCTTATTAAAGAAGCAATGAAACTGACCTAGTTGAGTATCTGGAGCATCAGCATTTGTGGGTTCGATTACAGGCTCAAAAGGCCCAGAAACAAAGAACTTTATTCTGAAACTCGTCAGTCTATTCTTGTTCTGAGAATTGAAGGATATTCCATGTGAGAAATTGCCAAGAAACTGAAGATCTCGTACAACGCTGTGTACTACTCCCTTCACAGAACAGGGCAAACTGGCTCTATCCAGAATAGAAAGAGGAGTGGGAGGCCCCGGTGCACAACTGAGCATGAGGACAAGTACATTAGAGTGCCCAGTTTGAGAAACAGACGCCTCACAAGTCCTCAACTGGCAGCTTCATTAAATAGTGCCCGCAAAAAAACAGTCTCAACGTCAATAGCGAAGAGGCGACTCCGGTATGCTGGCCTGCTAGGCAGAGTTCCTCTGCCCCATGTCCATGTTCTTTTGCCCATATTTTCTTTTTATTGGCCAGTCTTAGATATGGCTTTTTCTTTGCAACTCTGCCTAGAAGGCCAGCATCCCGAAGTCGCCTCTTCACTGTTTATGTTGAGACTGGTGTTTTTGCGGGTACTATTTAATGGTATCAGAAGATACTTATTGGGCGGCAGGGTAGCGGTGGTTAGAGCGTTGGACTAGTAACTGGAAGGTTGCAAGTTCAAACCCTCGAGCTGACAAGGTACAAATCTGTCGTTCTGCCCCTGAACAGGCAGTTAACCCACTGTTCCTAGGCCGTCATTGAAAATAAGAATTTGTTCTTAACTGACTTGCCTAAAGGTAAAATAAAAATATATTTTTTAAAAGAACAGCTCATATAAGCAAAGATAAACGACAGTCCATTTCTTTAAGACATGAAGGTCAGTCAATACAGAAAATGTCAAGAACTTTGAAAGTTTCATTAAGTGCAGTCGTAAAAAAAAACATCAAGCGCTGTGATGAAACTGGCTCTCATGAGGACCGCCACAGGAAGGGATGACACAGAGTCACCTCTGCTGTGCTATGATGAAACTGGCTCTCATGAGGACCGCCACAGGAAGGGATGACACAGAGTCACCTCTGCTGTGCTATGATGAAACTGGCTCTCATGAGGACCGCCACAGGAAAGACCCAGAGTTACCTCTGCTGTGATATGATGAAACTGGCTCTCATGAGGACCTCCACAGGAAAGGAAGACCCAGAGTTACCTCTGCTGTGGTATGATGAAACTGGCTCTCATGAGGACCGCCACAGGACAGGAAGACCCAGAGTTACCTCTGCTGTGGTATGATGAAACTGGCTCTCATGAGGACCTCCACAGGAAAGGAAGACCCAGAGTTACCTCTGCTGTGGTATGATGAAACTGGATCTCATGAGGACCGCCACAGGAAAGGAAGACCCAGAGTTACCTCTGCTGTGGTATGATGAAACTGGATCTCATGAGGACCGCCACAGGAAAGGAAGACCCAGAGTTACCTCTGCTGTGGTATGATGAAACTGGCTCTCATGAGGACCGCCACAGGAAAGACCCAGAGTTACCTCTGCTGCAGAGGATAAGTTCATTAGAGTTAACTGGATCTCATGAGGACCGCCACAGGAAAGGATGACACAGAGTTACCTCTGCTGTGGTATGATGAAACTGGCTCTCATGAGGACCGCCACAGGAAAGGAAGACCCAGAGTTACCTCTGCTGTGGTATGATGGAACTGGATCTCATGAGGACCGCCACAGGAAAGGAAGACCCAGA
The DNA here is from genome assembly GCF_045791955.1 of Oncorhynchus clarkii lewisi. Lineage (NCBI taxonomy): Eukaryota > Metazoa > Chordata > Actinopteri > Salmoniformes > Salmonidae > Oncorhynchus > Oncorhynchus clarkii. The sequence goes on along the minus strand of NC_092148.1, from coordinate 86,770,404 downwards.
GTTACCTCTGCTGTGGTATGATGAAACTGGCTCTCATGAGGACCGCCACAGGAAAGGATGACACAGAGTTACCTCTGCTGCAGAGGATAAGTTCATTAGATTTATTAGCCTCAGAAATTGCAGCCCAAATAAATGCTTCACAGAGTTCAAGTAACAGACACATCTTAACATCAACTGTTCAGAGGGAGACTGTGTGAATCAGGCCATCGTGGTTGAATTGCTGCAAAGAAACCACTACTAAAGGACACCAATAAGAAGAAGAGACTTGGACATTAGACTGGTGGAAATCTGTTCTTTGGTCTGATGAGTCCAAATTTGAGATTTTTGTTTCCAACCACCATGTCTTTGTGAGTTGCAGAGTAGTCGAAAAGATGATCTCCGCATGCGTGGTTCCCTCCGTGAAGCATGGAGGAGGGGGTGTGAGGGTGCTTTGCTGGTGACACTGTCAAAACCCATCAGGTGTGCGTTAGTGGGACTATCATTTGTTTTTCAACAGAACAATGACCCAAAACACACCTCCAGGCTGTGTAAGGGCTATTTGACCAAAAAGGAGAGAGATGGAATTCTACATCAGATTACCTGGCCTCCACAATCACCTGACCTCAACCCAATTGAGATGGTTTGGGATGAGTGTGACTGCAGAGTGAAGGAAAAGCAGCCAACGAGTGCTCAGCATATGTGGGAACTCATTCAAGACAGTTGGAAAAGAGGTTGAATACTATATGTATGAATATGTAGAAAATAGTAAAAAATAAAGAAAAAACATTGAATGGAGAAAAAAAAGTACATTTCTCAATAGAATATAATAAACATTTTAGCATAAGTATAATACAGGAAGGCAAAATGTGTATTCAAATATTTACGTGTTTTGGGGATGGGGGGCAGTGTATAAACTGAGCAGTATGAGTCGGACATGAATACCTGCTGTACCAAGTGCAGGTATTATTGTTTTTAGTGGCCAGTCTCACTTCACATGGAATGACGCATTGCGGAGAAAGATTCAGCTGTGGCCTCGGTCTTCTGTGACCTCTGGAGTATCTAACCTGTTATTTGCTCATCGAAGATAAGAGAGAGGCTATAGAGTCTTCTTTACTGCAGCAGTTACCTGACACTTAATCATACCACCGCCATTTTCCAGTCAGACACACTTCACCACCTCTTCCATCCCTCAGTCATTTACAGGTCCTGAATTAAGGTTAAAGAATGAGATCAAGGTGCTGGGGGGGAGACCCACACAAAGCCCTGGTCATGACTTAGACTGACTACCTGTGAATGGGATATCAGAGCCCTCTATCCCTGGGGCTGTCATCAGTAACCCCGGCCTGTTTTCTCTGGTGTGAGTAGGATTGATCAGGGCTGTTGGCTGTCTGTCCTCAGGGCGATCTGGACTTCACTGCTCTTTCCTCTTGTCAGGCTTTATTGTGGTTGCTGACATTTGTGAGGGGGGACACTAATTGCACTATATGCCCTCTCTACCAAGTGTTTTAGAACTGCATCCTCAAGCGGAAGATGGATGCAATTACACGCCATATGTGTATTGTGAGGATGAATATTTTTGAAGCGCACTTTTTCAAAATATAGTTGGTTTGGTTCTCTTTCTCTGTCTGTTTCTCTCTGTTGTTTCTTTCGTCCTTAATTTTCTCTTTCCCTCTCTGTGTGTCTCTCTCTCTCTGAAATGTATTTGTTTCACTCTCCATTCTCCCCCTTTTCATCTCCCATGCATACCGGGCCTTCTAACTCTCTGCCTCACACAGCTCCCAATTACCCACATAACAGGCAGATCAATGGCCAACCACGGGGGTCCTGAGTGACCCGTCAAACTCCCGCTTTCATTATGTTGAATCTTCTGACCCCCTGCCTCATTCCACCTTTTCTCTCCCTTTTTCCTGATGAGCTGTAGGCTGCCGTGGCAACCATGTGACAGACATAGAGATGGGGGGGACGTGATGTGTGTGTTGGGGGGGTGGTCTGGCGAGGAATCGGACCAGTTGCCTTTGTTATGTGCGGAGTTGCGTCTGGCATTATGTAAATAGTACTTATCCCATGCTAATTGCCTCTACTGCTTTAAGTGCCAGAAAGGAAGGAAGGAAGGAAGTGCATATTAATAATGTGGGAGAAAGAAGCTGTAAAATCATCTCTGGTTGGTTGTGAATAAGAGATGGGGCTGGCATCCCATGACCACAGCAGGTGCTGTCTGGCTGGATGATACATGTAGTTTTTTTTTTCAAGCATAGTTCTGGGACTACCACCTAATTATTCACTCTGTGACAGGAGAGAGTTCCTTGGACAGCAATATAGATTTTAAGGAAACATTTTGGGGCCAATCTTTACCTGTGCCTTGTTTAAACACAGCTCTGGGGCTCTAGCCTCCATTCAGTTTTAGATGGGGAAGCAGCATACATTTTGGTGTCGTCTTTTGCTACAACAACATCGGCATTGTGCACTATATTGGACTATATAACTGTATTGGACTAAATATACAGTACACCACTATATTGGACTATATGCACAGTAACACACTATATTGGACTATATAACTGTATTGGACTAAATATACAGTACACCACTCTATTGGACTATATAACTGTATTGGACTAAATATACAGTACACCACTCTATTGGACTATATAACTGTATTGGACTAAATATACAGTACACCACTATATTGGACTATATACACAGTAACACACTATATTGGACTATATAACTGTATTGGACTAAATATACAGTACACCACTATATTGGACTATATACACAGTAACACACTATATTGGACTATATAACTGTATTGGACTAAATATACAGTACACCACTATATTGGACTAAATATACAGTACACCACTATATTGGACTATATAACTGTATTGGACTAAATATACAGTACACCACTATATTGGACTATATAACTGTATTGGACTAAATATACAGTACACCACTATATTGGACTATATAACTGTATTGGACTAAATATACAGTACACCACTATATTGGACTAAATATACAGTACACCACTCTATTGGACTATATAACTGTATTGGACTAAATATACAGTACACCACTATATTGGACTAAATATACAGTACACCACTATATTGGACTATATAACTGTATTGGACTAAATATACAGTACACCACTATATTGGACTAAATATACAGTACACCACTATATTGGACTATATAACTGTATTGGACTAAATATACAGTACACCACTATATTGGACTATATAACTGTATTGGACTAAATATACAGTACACCACTATATTGGACTATATGCACAGTAACACACTATATTGGACTATATAACTGTATTGGACTATATACACAGTACTACAAAATATTGTGCTATATAACTATATTGAACTATATATATACAGTACTACACTATATTGGACTATATACACAGTACTACACTATATTGGACTATATAACTATATTGGACTATATATACAGTACTACAGTATATTGGACTATATAACTATATTGGACTATATACACAGTACTACACTATATTGGACTATATAACTATATTGGACTATATATACAGTACTACAGTATATTGGACTATATAACTATATTGGACTATATATACAGTACTACACTATATTGGACTATTTTACTGTATTGGACTATATAACTGTATTGGACTATATAACTGTATTGAACTATATACACAGTACTACAGTATATTGGACTATTTTACTGTATTGGACTATATATACTATACTGTATTGTACTATATACCCGTATTGAACTATATACACAGTACTACACTGTATTGGACTATATAACTGTATTGAACTATATACACAGTACTACAGTATATTGGACTATTTTACTGTATTGGACTATATATACTATACTGTATTGTACTATATACCTGTATTGAACTATATACACATTACTACACTGTATTGGACTATATAACTGTATTGGACTATATACACAGTATTACACTATATTGGACTATATAACTATATTGGACTATATACACAGTACTACAGTATATTGGACTATATAACTATATTGGACTATATACACAGTACTACACTATATTGGACTATATATACAGTACTACACTGTATTGGACTATATACCTGTATTGAACTATATACACAGTACTACACTGTATTCGACTATATAACTGTATTGAACTATATACACAGTACTACACTGTATTCGACTATATAACTGTATTGGACTATATAACTGTACTACACTGTATTGAACTATATAACTGTATTGGACTATATACACAGTACTACACTGTATTGGACTATAGACACTACACTATATTGGACTATAGAAGACAGAAAATGACTTTCATTCAAACTTTGGAAAGGCCATTTACTGCACAAGCCACTCCTCCCTTTTCTCCTCCCTCCCTCTATAATCTCCTTCCTCCTCTGTTTTCTCCTCCCTCATCTGTTATCCCCCCTCCCTCTGTAATCTCCTTACTCTTCATCTTCTCTTTTTGAAAGACACAGCAGAGAAGAGGTGTTCCATGATGGTGTCGTCTCTTCCTAGTTTTACACAGTCAGCAAACGTTTGGCACCATTACTTCCTTACTACATCATTCTACAACAAGCCACCTGGTAGTTTTGCTGATTTGTAAAACCTATAGCTACAGCCATTATCACTCATCACCAAAGAGGCTGTACAGCCATTACTAAATAATGTGCTCAAGTGGCGCAGGCTTTGATATCCTCCCCATCTTTTAGATTCAAAAACATTTTAAGTTAGTAAGACATGTAATTGAAAGCTGCAAAGTTTACAGTATCTATACTGAACAAAAATATAAACGCAACATGTAAAGTGTTGGTTCCATGTTTCGTGAGCTGAAATAAAAGATCCCAGAAAATGTCCATATACACAACATATTATTTCTCTCACATTTTGTTGCCAAATTTGGTTAAATCCCTGTTAGTGAGCATTTCTCTTTTGCCAAGGTAATCTATCCACCTGACAGGTGTAGCATATTAAGAAGCTGATTAAACAGCATGATCATTACACAGGTGCACCTCAAGCTGGGGGACAATAAAAGGCCACTCTAAAATGTACAGTTTTGTCACACAACACAATGCCACAAATGTCTCAAGTTTTGAGGGAGAGTGCAATTGGCATGCTGACTGTAGGAATGTCCACCAGAGCTGTTGCCAAAGAATTGAATGTTAATTTGTCTACCATAAGCCGCCTCCAATGTTGTTTAAGAGAATTTGGCAGTACGTCCAACCGACCTCACAACTGCAGTTCACGTGTAACCACGCCAGCCCAGGACCTCCACATCCAGCTTCTTCACCTGCTGGATCGTCTGAGACCAGCCACTTAGACAGCTGATGAAATTGAGGAGTATTTCTGTCTGTAATAAAGCTCTTTTGTGGGTAAAAACTCATTCTGATTGGCTGGGCCTGGCTCCCCAGTGGGTAGGCCTGGCTCCCATGTTGGTGGGCCTATGCCCTCCCAGGCCTACCTATGACTGCGTCGCTGCCCAGTCATGTGAAATCCATAGATAATCCATAGATAAAAGCCTAATGAATGTATGTCCTTACATGAACTGTAACTCAGTAAAACCTTTTAAATTGTTGCATTTAAATTTCAGTTCAGTAAACATAGTGTCATTAACCTTGGAACACACACCATGTTTGGAATGAATCCACAGTAGTAAAGTTCATAACTCAGCTGAAATAGGATACTATAATTAGGCTCCCTGTATTTGGTGATAATCTGGTTAGTGATAAAGATTAAATAATTTGATCTAATTTCAGGGTGAAGTGGCAATAACCTGCTGAACATGAGAGACATTACGTTTGTGTCTTATATGGCACACTATCCCCTATATAGGGCACACTATCCCCTATCCCCTATATAGGGCACCATATCCCCTATATAGGGCACCCTATCCCCTATATAGGGCACCCTATCCCCTATATAGGGCACCCTATCCCCTATATAGGGCACACTATCCCCTATATAGGGCACAATATCCCCTATATAGGGCACCCTATCCCCTATATAGGGCACACTATCCCCTATATAGGGCACACTATCCCCTATATAGGGCACACTATCCCCTATATAGGGCACACTATCCCCTATATAGGGCACACTATCCCCTATATAGGGCACCTTATCCCCTATATAGGGCACACTATCCCCTATATAGGGCACCCTATTCCCAATATAGGGCACCTTATCCCCTATATAGGGCACACTATCCCCTATATAGGGCACCATATCCCCTATATAGGGCACCCTATTCCCAATATAGGGCACACTATCCCCTATATAGGGCACCCTATTCCCAATATAGGGCACCTTATCCCCTATATAGGGCACACTATCCCCTATATAGGGCACCATATCCCCTATATAGGGCACCCTATTCCCAATATAGGGCACACTATCCTCTATATAGGGCACCCTATCCCCTATATAGGGCACCCTATCCCCTATATAGGGCACCTTATCCCCTATATAGGGCACACTATCCCCTATATAGGGCACACTATCCCCTATATAGGGCACCTTATCCCCTATATAGGGCACACTATCCCCTATATAGGGCACCCTATCCCCTATATAGGGCACACTATCCCCTATATAGGGCACACTATCCCCTATATAGGGCACACTATCCCCTATATAGGGCACACTATCCCCTATATAGGGCACACTATCCTCTATATAGGGCACCTTATCCCCTATATAGGGCACACTATCCCCTATATAGGGCACACTATCCCCTATATAGGGCACACTATCCCCTATATAGGGCACACTATCCCCTATATAGGGCACACTATCCCCTATATAGGGCACACTATTTGACCAGCGTAAAAAAGGGCTCTGGTCTGTACTGCACCATGCAGGGTTTTATATTAGGATGTACCTTGTGTGCCCAGCAGCACCTCAGAAGACCTACATCCAACAATACAGAATCTGGATACATCTATATGTTCTGTGTGTGAAGGACAAATGGGTTCTCCATGCTTATCTTTCTCATGCACTACAGCTACACGCTGTTAGCTCAGTGGTGTGTGTGTGTGTGGCTGTCTATCTGTCCCAGACTGGGAGAATCTCCTCCAGGCTCTCTGTGTATTACATTAACCCAGCAGCAATGACCCCCAAAGTAGGCTGCCAGAGACCAGCAGTGGGCTTCCCTCCATCACCTCCAGCCTAGAGCAAGAAGGGCTTGTGGATGGTTGTTATGGATGGTTGTTATGGATGTTGTCTTTATAAAGATCATTGCACAATCCATTCAAATTTACTGAGCTTTACCTATTTTTTAGTGCTAGTCTTTCACATTGAACATAGGTCAGAGCTGGATAGATAGCCTCTTTGTAATGGATATATGATACCCGCATAATAATGGCCACAAATGTGAAAACACAGGACACTTGTTTAAGGCAGCCAGTGGACCACCGTGTAAGTTGACAATAGAAACAGGAATTTAGGGTGTTATGCAACAAAGTGAGCAGCTCTCATATCGGGTACAAGGCTGAGTTCAGAGAGAGAAAATTGGTGTAATTCATCACGTTACACGGGCATATAACTCCCGACAGAAGGACAGAGTGAAAGGGTATTTTAATGTGAAAAACAGCCCAGGGTGCAGTGTGCACCCTATTCCCTATATAGTGCACTACTTTTACCAGGGCTCATATAGGAAATAAGGTGCTGTTTGTGACTTAGCCGTTGATGAAGGGTGAAAGGTCATGCGTTGTATCATGTTGGGGTGGATTGTCAGATTTCCCCGGTGACTTCGATGTCTTCTTCTACTGCAGTGCCATGTCAATGGAGCAGAGTGACTAGTGGTCAAGGAGTAGCTCAAATAGTAATACTCTCTTTCTTCTGAGCTAGCTCTGCATCTCTCTCTCTCTCTCTCTCTTTCTTCTGAGCTGGCTCTGCATCTCTTTCCGTCAACCTTTCTGTCTCTCTCTTTCTTCTGAGCTAGCTCTGCATCTCTCTCTCTCTCTCTCTCTCTCTCTCTTTCTTCTGAGCTGGCTCTGCATCTCTCTCTCTCTCTCTCTCTCTCTCTCTCTCTCTCTTCTGAGCTGGCTCTGCATCTCTCTCTCTCTCTCTCTCTCTCTCTCTCTCTCTCTCTCTTCTGAGCTGGCTCTGCATCTCTCTCTCTCTCTCTCTCTCTCTCTTTCTTCTGAGCTGACTCTGCATCTCTCTCTCTCTCTCTCTCTCTTTCGTTCACTATCTTTCTAGAGGTGATTTAGGTAGTTATAGTGTCTTAACTGTAGTGTACCGCTGCTCCTGTTTTAATCTGAAATGTATTATTGAAATGAGACATTTAGGCATTGTGAATAGGAACACACACACACACACACACTTCTCCGAGATGAGGTGGAGATCAGGGGAGCAGTCAAATCACTTGACAATCACAGGCCAGCATAGGGAATTACCTCTGGTGAAGCAGGAGGGGTTTTAATGCCACTTCTCAATTGACTGTTCCCTTTTTCACCTGCACATTGTATTTTATTTATCAAAATGTAAATTGAATCGGCGGAGCAGCTAAAAGATGGGAGTTCATAACCCTAACAATGCATTTGTTGGGATTCAAGCAGCCTCATCTAGTCCAGAGTCACACAGTAGCTGGCAGCACTGAGACTTGGACCCTGTCTCTCTCTCCCTGTCTCCCTCTCTCTCCCTGTCTCTCTCTCTCCCTGTCTCTGTCTCTCTCTCCCTGTCTCCCTGTCTCTCTCTCCCTGTCTCCCTGTCTCTCTCTCCCTGTCTCCCTGTCTCTCTCTCCCTGTCTCCCTGTCTCTCTCTCCCTGTCTCTCTCTCTCTCTCTCTCCCTGTCTCTCTCTCTCTCTCTATCCCTGTCTCTCTCTCTCCCTGTCTCCCTGTCTCTCTCTCCCTGTCTCCCTGTCTCCCTGTCTCTCTCTCCCTGTCTCTCTCTCTCTCCCTGTCTCTCTCTCTCTCCCTGTCTCTCTCTCTCTCCCTGTTTCTCTCTCTCCCTGTCTCTCTCTCACTGTCTCTCTCTCTCTCCCTGTCTCTCTCTCTCCCTGTCTCTGTCTCTCTCTCCCTGTCTCCCTGTCTCTCTCTCCCTGTCTCCCTGTCTCTCTCTCCCTGTCTCCCTGTCTCTCTCTCCCTGTCTCTCTCTCTCTCTCTCTCTCCCTGTCTCTCTCTCTCCCTGTCTCCCTGTCTCTCTCTCCCTGTCTCTCTCTCTCTCCCTGTCTCTCTCTCTCTCTCCCTGTCTCTCTCTCTCTCCCTGTCTCTCTCTCTCTCCCTGTTTCTCTCTCTCCCTGTCTCTCTCTCCCTGTCTCTCTCTCTCTCCCTGTCTCTCTCTCTCCCTGTCTCTGTCTCTCTCTCCCTGTCTCCCTGTCTCTCTCTCCCTGTCTCCCTGTCTCTCTCTCCCTGTCTCCCTGTCTCTCTCTCCCTGTCTCTCTCTCTCTCTCTCCCTGTCTCTCTCTCTCCCTGTCTCCCTGTCTCTCTCTCCCTGTCTCTCTCTCTCTCCCTGTCTCTCTCTCTCTCTCCCTGTCTCTCTCTCTCTCCCTGTCTCTCTCTCTCTCCCTGTTTCTCTCTCTCCCTGTCTCTCTCTCCCTGTCTCTCTCTCTCCCTGTCTCTCTCTCTCTCCCTGTCTCTCTCTCTCTCCCTGTCTCTCTCTCTCTCCCTGTTTCTCTCTCTCCCTGTTTCTCTCTCTCTCTCTCTCTCTCTCAATCTCAATTCTCTCTTTCTCTCTCTCTCATTTCCATCTCTCTCAATGCAATTCAATTTAAGGGCTTTATTGGCATGGGAAACAGGTTTACATTGCCATAGCAAGTGAAATAGATAATAAACTGAAGTGAAATAAAAAATGAAAAGTTAACATTACACTTATGTCCAAAATAATAAAGATATTATGTTTATGTATAGTGTTGTCATGATGTGCAAATAGTTAAAGTACAAAAGGGAAAATGAATACACATCATTTATAGGTTGTATTTACAATGGTGTTTGTTCTGAGGGAAATATGTGTCTCTAATATGGTTATACATTTGGCATGAGGTTAGGAAGTGCAGTTCAGTTTCCACCTCATTTTGTGGGCAGTGTGCACATAGCCTGTCTTCTCTTGAGAGCCAGGTCTGCCTGTACATAGTCAAAGATTTCCTTAATTTTGGGTCAGTCGCAGTATTCTGCAACTCTGTACTCTCTGTTTAGGGCCAAATAGCATTCTAGTTTGCTCTGTGTTTTTGTTAATACTTTCTAATGTGTCAAGTAATTATCTTTTTGTTTTCTCATTATTTGGTTAGGTCTAATTGTGTTGCTGTCCTGGAGCTCTGTGAGGTCTGTTTGTGAACAGAGCCCCATAACCAGCTGGCTCATCCTCAGGTTCATTTCTCTGTAGGTGATGGCTTTGTTATGGAAGATTTGGGAATCACTTCCTTTTAGATGGTTGTAGAATTTAACGTCTCTTTTCTGGATTTTGATCATTAGCGGGTATCGGCCTAATTCTTCTCTGCATTCATTATTTGGTGTTTTACGTTGTACACTGAGGATATTTTAGCAGAGTCTCAATTTGGTGTTTGCCCCATTTTGTGAATTATTGGTTGGTGAGCGGACCCCAGACCTCACAACCATAAAGGGCAATGGGTTCTATAACTGATTCAAGTATTTTTAGCCACATCTTAATTGGTATGTCAAATTGTATGTTATTTTTGATGTTATTCTTGCCTTGTCTCTCAGATCGTTCACAGCTTTGTGGAAGTTACCTGTGGCGCTGATGTTTAGACCAAGGTATGTATAGTTTTTTGTGTGCCTTAGGGCAACGGTGTCTAGATGGAATTTGTATTTTGGGTCCTGGCAACTCAACCTTTTTTGCAACACCATTCATTTTGTCTTACTGAGATTTACTGTCAGGGCCCAGATCTGACAGAATCTGTGCAGAAGAACGTGCTGCTGTAGGCCCTCCTTGGTTGGGATACACCTGGCCTCACCTAGTAGGGTGAGGCCAGGTGCTGCAGACCGTTCTGGTGCCCTCGCCAATTCGTTGATTAATATGTTGAAGATGGTGGGGCTTAAGCTGCATCCCTGTCTCACCCCCTGTCCCTGTCGAAAGAAATGTGTTTTTTTTGTGCCAATTTTAACCGCAGACTTGTTGTTTGTGTACATAGATTGTATAATGTCATATATTTTTCCCCCAACACCACTTTCCATCAATTTGTATAGCCGGCCCTCATGCCAAATTGAATCAAAAGCTTTTTTGAAATCAACAAAGCATGAGAACACTTTGCCTTTGTTTTGGTTTGTTTCTTTGTCAATTGGGGTGTGCAGGGTGAATACGTGGTCTGTTGTACGGTAATTTGGTAAGAAGCCAATGTGGTATTTCCTCAGTACATTGTTTTAGCTGAGGAAAGTCTTTTGTTAATGATAATGCAGAGGATTTTCCAAAGATTGCTCATAAGATTGACTCATATCCCACGGTAGATATTGGTGTCAAATTTGTCTCCACTTTTGTATTTGGAACCGATCAGTCATTGGTTCCAAATATTGGGGAATATGCCAGAGCTGAGGTTGATGTTAAAACCTCTTACTTCTACCCCCTCCTTTTTCGAACATTCTGTTAAAAATCGCGCAACTTTTCAGCGTCCTGCTACTCCTGCCAGGAATATAGTATATGCATATGATTAGTATGTGTGGATAGAAAACACTCTGATGTTTATAAAACTGGTTAAATCACGGCTGTGACTATAACAGATCGTGTGTTTCATTGAAAAACGCAAGAAAAACTGCTCTCTGAAAGCTAAAAATAATTTCCATAAGTCACTTCCACGAATTGTTAAAAGAGAACAGAATTTAATATCGACCTGCCTGCAATTCATACAAATTCCACACGATGTCGCCATTGTCGTCATTTTCAATTGAATTAATTGTTGGAAAATCCATCTATCTGGCATCCATTTTCCCAGTCTTCACCCGGATGTTGTTAATGAAGACATTAGCAGCCATTGATTTGCAAGCGAAGACCTATTGAATATACATCGCCCTGTAATCATTTTGATAGATTATAAACGTTTACTAATACCTAAAGTTGGATTACAAAAGGATTTCGAAGTGTTTTGTGAAAGTTTATCGTCAACTTTTTTAATTTTAAAAAATGATGCAGCGTTAAAAAACAATGTTTTTTTCTGAATGACACAGCTTCCATAGAAAGCTATTTTGGGTATATATGGACCGATTTAAACGAAAAAAAGACCCAATAGTGATGTTTATGGGGCATATAGGAGTGCCAAGAAAGAAGCTCGTCAAAGGTAATGAATGTTTTATATTTTATTTCTGCGTTTTGGGTAGCGCCGGCTACCGCAAAATCTGTTGTTTACGTGTCGTGCTAAGCATTTTGGGGGGTGCATGCTATCAGATAATAGCTTCTCATGCTTTCGCCGAAAAGCATTTTAAAAATCTGACTTGCTGGCTAGGTTCACAACGGGTGTAGCTTTAATTCAATACCCTGCTTGTGAATTTTGATCAAGGATTGAGTTGTAACGAGTACATTTAGCATTTAGCGTAGCGCATTTGCATTTCCAGGTGCATACTTGAGACGTCTGCGTCTCAAGTATGGTCAAGAAGTTAAAGATTTGAAGTATAGCCAATTGGAATTTGTGGGCTGTATATTTTATCATTTCATGTAGGATACCATCAACACCACAGGCCTTTTTGTGTTGGAGGGTTTGTATTTTGTCCTGTAGTTCATTCAATGTAATTGGAGAATCCAGTGGTTTCTGGTAGTCTTTAATAGTTGATTATAAGATTTGTATTTAATCATGAATATGTTTTTGCTGTTTGATCTTTGTTATATGGCCAAAAAGATTGAAGTGGTTTATCCATACATCTCCGTTTTGGATAGATAACTCTTCATGTTGTTTATTTAGAGTTTTCCAATTTTCCCAGAAGTGCTTAGATTCTATGGATTCTTCAATTACATTGAGCTGATTTCTGACGTGCTGTTCCTTCTTTTTCCGTAGTGTATTTCTGTATTGTTTTAGTGATTCACCAGAGTGAAGGCGTAGACTCAGGTTTTCTGGGTCTCTATGTTTTTGGTTGGATAGGTTTCTCAAATTCTTTCTTAGGTTTTGGCATTCTTCATCAAACCATTTGTCATTGTTGTTCATTTTCTTAGGTTGTCTGCTTGAAATGTTTAGATTTGATAGCGAAGCTGAGAGGTCAAATATACTGTTTAGGTTTTCTACTGCCAAGTTTACATCTTCACTATTACAGTGAAACATTTTGTCCAGGAAGTTGTCTAGAAGGGTTTGAATTTGTTGTTGCCTAATAGTTTTTTGGTAGGTTTCCACACTACTCTCCTTCCATCTATAGCATTTCTTGGCATTATTCAGTTCCTATGGCTTTGATGCCTCATTGAGCAAAGCTCTGTTCAAGTAGTGTGTGATTTTGCTGTGATCTGATATGGGTGTCAGTGGACTGACTGTGAACGCTCTAAGAGACTCTGGGTTGAGGTCAGTGATAAAGTAGTCAT